>NC_092739.1:12281783-12372166 GCF_047496795.1 Chiloscyllium punctatum
AGAGAGGGGGACAGAAAGGGGGTGAGAGTGGGGAGACAGAGCGCGGGGAGAACGAGGGGAGAGGGATGGGGAGAGAGATGGGGATAGAGATGGGGAGAGAGATTGGGAGAGTGAGAGTGAGAGAGAGGGGAGAGAGGGCGCACGAGTGAGGGTGTGAGAAGCGGGCAAGGGCGCGAGATGGGGTGAGAGACGGGAGAAAGAGCGGGAGAGAGAGAGGGACAGAGTGAGAGTGCAAGAGAGGGGTAGAGTGAGGGGGAGAGGGAGGGGATAGAGAGAGGGTGGAGAGACGGGGAGAGCGAAAGGCGTCGAGAGAAGGGACAAGAGAGAGGGCGAGAGTGGGTGGCGAGAGAGTGGGGCGAGACAGGTGGGTGAGAGAGAGGGAGCGAGACAGGGGAGTGAGAGACGGGGGTGAGAGAGGGGGAGAAGGGGGAGAGAGAGGTGGAGAAAGAGGGGGCAGAGAGAGACAGTGTGGAGAGAAAAGAGGAAGAGTGAGCGGGAGAGTGAGAGGGAGAGAGAGGGGGAGAGATAGAGGGGGAGAGAGAGGGGGAGAGGGGGAGAGGGGAGAGAGGGGGCGAGAGAGCGGGAATGAGAGCGCGGAGGAGAGACAGAGCGGGGAATGAGAGAGGTGGCAGAGAGGGGGGGGGGAGAGCGAGGGGAGAGAGTGGGGGAGAGGGGGCGAGAGAGTGGGAATGAGAACGCGGAGGAGAGACAGAGCGGGGAATGAGAGAGAAGGGGAGAGAGAGGTGGAGAGAGAGGGGGAACGAGAGGGGACAGAGAGGGGGAGAGTGACGGGGAGAGAGAGGGGGAGAGTGACGGGGGAGAGCGACAGGGAGAGGGGGAGAGAGACGGGGAGAGAGATAGGAGGAGGGAGATGAAGGGGGCGAGGGAGGTGGAGAGGGGGGACAGAAAGGGGGTGAGAGAGTGGCAAAAGAGAGAGGGGAGAGAGATGGGGAGAGTGATGGGGAAAGAGATGGCGAGAGTGAGAGGGAGAGAAAGGGGAGAGAGGGGGGACGAGAGGGGGTGAGAGAAAGGAGAGAGAGGGGGGAGTTAGAGGATGCGAGAGAGAGAGAGGGTAGAGAGAGGGGAGAGAGAGGGGGCGAGAGAGGGGGCGATAGAGGGTGGCGAGAGAGGGGGCAAGACAGAGGGTGAGGAGGGGAAAGAGAGGGGGCAGTGAGAGAGAGTGGGGAGAAATAGGGGGGAAGAGAGATCAGGGAGAGAGAGGGGAGAGAGACAGGGGAGATAGGGGGCAGAGAGAGAGAGTGTTGAGGGAAAGGCGGAAGAGAGCGCGGGAGAGTGAGAGGGAGAGAGAGAGGGGGAGCGATAGAGGGGGAGAGAAAGGACGAGAGAGAGAAAGAGAGGGGGAGAGAGGGAGGTGAGAGAGAGGGGTGAGAGGGCGGTACTAAGACAGCGGGGTGTTAGAGAGAGGGGGGAGAGAGTGGGGGGCGAGAGAGGGGGAGAGAGGGGGAAAGAGGGGGGAGAGGGGAGAGAAATGGGTAGAGCGACGGGGAGAGGCGGGAGAGACAGGGGGTGAGAGGGGGAGAGAGAAAGGGGGCGAGAGAGGGGGCGAGAGAGGGGAGAGAGGGGGAAGAGAGAGGGAGTGGGAGAAAAAGGGGGGAAGAGAGAGCGGGAGAGAGTGGGGGAGAGAAGGAGGGGGAGAGAGAGAGGGAGAGAGGGGGAGTGAGGGTGGTGAGAGAGCAGGGGTGAAAGAGCCGGGGGTGAGAGAGAGGGGGCAGACAGTGGGGGAGCGAGAGGGGGAGAGAGTGGGGGGAGAGAGATGGGGAGAGAGAGGGGAAAGAGAGAGAGGAGAGGGAGGGGGAAAGGCAGGGCGAGGGGGGGGGAAGGGAGAGGAACGTGCACGGGAGAGATGGAGGGGGAGAAAGAGAGGGGTGGGAGGCTGGTGAGAGAGCGGGGTGAGAGAGCCGGGGGTGAGAGAGAGTGGGCAGACATGGGGGGAGAGAGGGGCGGGGAGAGTGGGGGGACAAAAAGGGGGTGAGAGTGGGGTGATAGAGAGGGGAGAGATGGGGAGAGAGTAGGGGAGAAAGAGAGGAGAGTGAGAGTGGGAGAGTTATGGGGCGAGAGAGGGGGAGGGAGAGGAAGGTGCGAGGGAGGGGGAGAGAGGCCAACAGAGAGGGGGTGAGAGCGGGGGAAGAGAGTGGGGGAGTGAGAGGCGGAGAGAGAGGAGGAGAGGGAGGGGGAGAGAGAAGGGGAGAGAGACGATGAGAGCGACGTGGAGAGGGGGAAAGACAGGGAGAGACAGTGGTAAGGAGAGAAAGGGGGCGAGGGAGGTGGAGAGACGGGGACAGAAAGAGGGTGAGAGTGGGGGGTGAGAGAGAGGAGAGTGAGAGGGTGAGAGAGGTAGAGAGTGAGAGACGGAGAGAGAGAGAGGCGAGAGATTTAGGCGACAGAGTTAGTGAAGAGCGAGGGGAGAGAGAGATTTTCAGGGGTAGAGAAAGAGGGTGAGCAGGGTAAAGAGAGATGGGGTAGAGAGAGGGGATGAGAGAGTAGTTAGAGAGAGAGGGGAGAGGGAGGAGGAGAGAAGGGGAGAGGAGAGAGGGGTTACAGGCGGGAGAGTAGGAGACAGAGGGGGAGAGTCGGGGGGGAGAGAGTGAGGCAGACAGAGGGAGGGAGACAGAGAGAGAGGGAGAGAGAATGGAGGGAGAGAGAGGGGAGAGAGAGAGGAGAGAGAGAGAGGGGAGTGACAGTGGGGGAGAGAGAGTGGGGGGAGAGAGTGGAGGAGTGAGAGGTGGAGAGAGAGGGGAGAGGGAGGAGGAGAGAGAAGGGGAGAGGAGAGAGGGGTTACAGGCGGGAGAGTAGGGGACAGAGAGGGGAGATTCGGGGGAGAGAGAGAAGAGAGCGTGGGGGAGAGAGTGAGGTGGACAGAGGGAGGGAGACAGAGAGAGGGGACAGAGAATGGAGGGAGAGAGAGAGGGGAGAGAGAGAGAGGAGAGAGAGTGTGGGGAGAGAGAGAGTGGGGGAGTGAGTGGGGAGACAAAGTGGGGGAGAGAGTGGGGGGAGAGAGAGTGGGGTGGAGGGAGAGGGTTAGGGAGGGAGGGAGTGAGAGAGTGGGAGAGAGTTAGGTGACAGAGTGGGGGAGAGATTTAGTGAAGAGAGAGAGGGGAGAGAGAGAAAGGGATAGAGAGAGGGGGGTGCGAGAGAGAGGTGCTGAGAGAGGCGCTGAGAGAGACGTTAGAGAGAAGGGGAGAGAGAAGAGAGAGAGGGAAGAGAGACAGGCGGTAGAGAGAGATAGAGAGGGGGAAGAGAGACAGGGAGGGGAGAGAGGGGGAGAGAGAGTGGGAGAGAGAAGGCGGAGAGAGGGGGTGAGAGAGGGAGGGAGTGAGAGAGGGAGGGAGAGTGATGTGACAGAGTGAGGGGAGAGAGAGGAGCAGAGAGAGGGGCAGAGAGATAGGGGCGAGAGAAGGAGGGCGAAAGGGGGAAGGAGAGGAGGCAAGGGAGAAGAGGCAAGGCAGTGGGGGAGAGAGAAGGAGAGGGAAGGAGAGAGAAGGGGGGGGAGAGGGAGGGAGAGGGAGGTGGGAGAGAGCGGAGATAGGGTGGAAGAGAGGGAGCAGAGAGCGTGGGGAGAAAGTGGGGGAAGAGAGATGGGGAGAGCGTGGGGGTGTGTGAGGGGCGTGAGAGAGAGAGGGAGAAAGAGAGGAAGGAGTGGATGGGAGCGACAGAGGGAGAGAGAGGGAGGGGGAGTGAGGGGAGAAAGAGTGGAGAGTGGGCAGGAGAGAGGGGGCAGAGAGCAGGGGAGAAAGTGGGGAAGCGAGATGGGGAGATTGTGGAAGTGAGGGGGGTGAGAGAGGGGAGGGGAGTGGTGGGGAGAGCGAGGAGGAGAGAGGGGGCAGAGCGCTGGGGGAGAAAGTGGGGGAAGAGAGATGGGGAGAGTATGGAGGTGAGTGAGTTTGGTGATAAAGAGGGGGATTCAGTGGGGCGAGAGATTGGGGCTAGAGAGGGGAAAGAGAGAGGGAGAGTGGGAGGGGAGAGAGAGAGGGGAGAGAGTGGGTGGGGAGAGAGTGGGGAGAGCGAGTGGGGAGAGAGGGGGAGGGGGGAGAGTGAGGTGCGAGGGGGCAGAGGGGGAAAAGGTGGCGATAGAGGGGTGTGAGAGAGGTTGGAGAGAGGGGAAAGTCAGAGAGCTGGGAGAGAGTGGGCAGCGAGAGGAGGAGATGGAGAGAGGGGAGATGGAGAGAGGGGAGTCGAAAAGAGGGGAGAGAGAAGATGGAGAGGGGAGAGATAGAGGGGAGAAAGATGTGAGAGAGAGAAAGTGTAGAGAGACAGGGGTAGATAAGTGCAGTAGTGAAAAGGATACAAAGAGAGGGGGGAGAAGTGGGGGGAGAGAGACGGCGAGAGAGGGGGACAAAGGGAATGGGAGAGAGGGAGGGGGAGAGAAGGAGGGCGGAGAGAGTGGGGGAGAGTGAGTAAGGGAGAGTGAGTGGGTAGAGAGAGAGAGATAGAGGGGGAGAGAGAGAGGGGGAGAGAGAGGGGGGAGAGAGAGAGGGAGAGAGGGGGGGAGAGATAGAGGGAGAAAGAGAGAGTGTGGTGCGGGAAGAGAGGGGAGAGATGGAGAGAGAGGGGGGAGAATGAGAGCGGACAAGAGAGTGGTGGCGAGAGCGGGGGGTCTAGATTGGTGGGTGAGAGTGGGGGGCACGACAGAGTGGGGGAGAGAGAAGGGGCGAGAGAGAGAGGGGGAGAGAGGGGGGAGAGATGGGGAGAGTCGGGGAGAGACTGGAGGAGAGAATGGTTTATTGAATGGTGGGAGAGAGTCGGTAAGAGGGGGCAGATAGCGAGGGAGGGGGGAGAGAGAGGGGGTGGCGATTAGGGGGAGTGAGTGGGGGAAGTGAGTGTGGGGAGAGAGTGTGGGAGAGGTGGTAGAGAGTGAGTGAGAGAGTGGGGGATAGAGTGGGGGAGAGTGAGAGGGTGAGAGAGGGAGGGAGTGAGAGAGGGAGAGAGAGGGGAGAAGGTTCGGTGACAGAGTGGGGAGAGAGTTAGTGAAGAGAGAGGGGGAGAGAGAGTGAGGGGTAGAGAGAGGGGGTAGAGAGAGAGGGTGAGAGCGCGTGGAGAGCGAGGGAGTGAGAGGGAATGAGAGGTGGAGGGAGAGTGAGGCGACAGAGTGAGGGGAGAGAGGGAAGGGCAGAGAGAGAGAGGAGATTGAGAGAGGGAGAGAGGGAGGGGAGAGAAGGGAGTGGAGAGAATGAGAGGAAGTGAGGGAAGGCAGAGAGAGTGGGTTGAGAGACGGGGAGAGAGGGGGGAGAGACAGAGGAGAAAGAGAGGGAGAGAGAGGAAGTGGGGAGGTAGAGGCGGTGAGAGAGAGGGAGAGAGAGAGGAGGAGAGGGGGGAGTGAGAGGTGAGAGAGAGATGAGAGAGAGGGGACAGAGAGAGGGAGAGAGAGGGGAGAGAGAGGGGGAGAGAGGGGGGTTCGAGGGAAGGGGGCGAGAGCGGGGAGAGAGAGAGAGATGGGAGAGCGAGAAGCAGAGGAGAGACAATGGTGGTGGAGCGAGAGATGTAGGCGAGAGAGAGAGGTGAGTGAGAGAGAGGTGGGGGTGAGAGAGATGGTGAAAGAGAGAGAGGGAAGAGAGAGAGGGGAAGAGAGATGGGGAGAGAGAGGGGGCAAGGTAGGGGGAGAGAGAGTGGTGCGTGAAACGGGCAGAGACAGGGGAGAAAGAGAGGGGAAGGGAGGGGGGAGAGCAAGTGGGAAAGCGAGGTGTGAGAGAGGGGGACGAGTGAAAGAGGGAGACAGAGAGGGTGTGAGAGAGGGGGAGGGAGAGGGGGAGGGAGAGAGGCGAGAGAGAGGGGGCAGAGAGGGTGGGGAGAGAGAGTGGGGGAGTGAGTGGGGGATTGAGTGCAGGGAGAGAGTGGGTGTAGAGAATGTGGGGAGAGGTGGGAGAGAGGGGGTAAAGAATGGGGGAGAGAGAGAGGGAGGGAGTGAGAGGGGGAGGGAGAGTGAGGTGACAGAGTGAGGGGGTCGAAAGAGGGGGCGAGAGAGGGGGAGAGAGGAAGGGGAGAGAGGGAGGGGGAGAGAGGGAGGGGAGAGGGAGGGGGTGACAGAGGGGTCAGAGAGAGACAGTGGGGAGAGAGAGGGGGAGAGAAAGGGGAAGAGAGAGGAGGAGAAAGAGAAAGGTGAGAGTGAGGCAAGTGAGGGGGCAAGAGATGGGGAAAGAGAGAGAGGGAGAAAGAGAGGGAGAGAGCGAGGGGGGAGTGAGAGAGGGTGGGGAGAGAGCGGTGGGAGAAAGGGGAAGGGGAAGACAGAGGGGAAGACAGAAAGCGGGGGAGAGAGCGGGGAAGAAAGGGGGAGATTGAGATAGAAGAGACGGAGAGAGGTAAGAGGGAAGATGGAGAGGGGAGAGAGTGGAGAGAGAGAGAGGAGAGAGAGAGGAGAGAGAGAGGAGAGAGAGAGATGGGGGTAGAGAGACAGGGGTACAGAGACGGGAGTATTGAGAAGAAGAAAGAGAGAGGGTGGAGAGAGAAGGGGTCGAGGGGGCGAGAGAGGGGGACAGAGGGAGTAGGAGAGAGTGAGGGGAGAGAGAGTGGGAGAGAGAGAGGAGAGAGAGGTGGTGAGAGAGAGAAGTGGGGGAGATAGAGAGGGAAGTGAGAGAGGTGGGAGACAGAGAGGTGGGGAAAGAGAGAGAGGGGGAAGAAAGAGCGAGGGAAGAGAGGGGGGGAAAGATAAGGGGAGAGATAAGGGAGAGAGATTGGGGGAGAGATTGGGGGCGAGATTGGGAGAGATTGGGGAGACGTACCAGGAGAGATCGGGAAGAGAGAAGGCGAAAGAGAAGGAGAAAGAGAAGGGTAAAGAGAAGGGAAAAAATAGGGGAGAGAGAGGGGTTAGAGAGAGATGGATTTGAGAGTGAACGGGAGAGAAAGGGGTCGAGTGCAGGGGTCGAGAGACGGGGTCGAGAGAGTGGGTCGAGAGGGGGAGAGTGAGGGGAGGGGAGAGAGAGAGTGGGGAGAGAGAGAGTGGGGAGAGAGAGAGTGGAGGAGAGAGGGGGCAGAGAGAGGGCAGAGATGGGGGAGAAAATGAGAGAGTGGAGAGAGAGATTGAAGGGTGAGAGATGGGGAGAGCAATGTGTGAGCAAGAGAGACAGGCGAGAGGATGGCGAACGAGAGACAGAGAGAGGTGCAAGTGTGAGTGAGTGAGTGTGGGGACAGAAATGAGACAGAGTCTGAGAGATCGAGAGAGAGAGTGCAATAAGGGGACAAGAGAGAGAAAGAGAGAGAGAGAGAAAGATAGAAAGAGGGGGAGAGTGAGATAGGGAGAGATACAAGGTGAGCTAGAGAGAGAGGGACGTGAGTGAGAGGCACGCGAGGGGGGGAGAGAGAGAGTCAGGTGAGAGAGAGGGATGAGGTGGAGAGTGAGTGAGTGAGAGAGAGAGTGTGTGAGGGGAAGAGAGATAGAAAGAGAAATTGAGAGAGGGGCTGAGAGAGAGAATGACAGTGAGAGGGTGAGAGATAGAGAGTGAGGGAGTGAGAGAGGGGATCGAGAAAAAGCAACAGAGAGTCTGAGAGAGTCAGAGAGAGATGTCTCAGTGAGGACCAGTACAGCAGAGGTGAAAGCAGGACCTCACAAGATGATGTGAATGAAGCCTCGAATGTTGCTGTTCCTTATCTAGCTCTGTATCCATGTCCTGTCTTCCAGATCTGAATACAGAAGGTCACTAACTCCTCCCTGAGCTGTTTACTGTGAGTGATCTTACCGGCTGCAGGATTTACTGAAGGCTCCAGACCTCCCTCTCCATCTGTCTCTGGCTGACCAAGCGTCTTTGATGTGGTTATGGACGAGACAGGAGTTAGGAATTTGGCTGAGACAGGAACAGCCTGATGACCTACTGGAGACAGGGAAACAGACAGAATGGGAAGTTAGACTGATGCAGTGAGGGATCTGGAAAATCCCTGTCTCCACCCCTGGCCTGTTCTGCTGTGTCTCTCTGGAAAGCGGAATTCCATTGGCTCAGGATCTGGAGTAGCTGCAAGTGTGAGAGACACTGACAGAGGCAGCAATTAGACCCACACAATGAGGGATACCACATGGAGAGAGACTGAGTGATATCACCAGAGTGCAGGAAGGTATCAGGATCACACAATGGTCATGATGAAAGGGTTGGGATTCATGGTGCACGGGGATCAGGAGTCAGTGATGGGTGAGCTACGAGTGGGACAGGTGATGTCCTCGTGCTATTCTCACCCGACTGTTCATCCAGATGTTAATGCTGGGGTCCAGTATAACCCATCTAACTGCTTAATATCCTTTTAGGATGGAAATCTATTAAAGACAGCGGGTCTGGCCTACACATGATCCAGACCCAGAGCGATGGGGTTGACTCTAAACTGCTCTCTGTAATGATCCAGCAAGGCACTCAGCTCAAGGGCTGCTCGGGGTGGACATGCGATGCTGGCCAGCCAGAGACAGCAACATCCCATGAGTGAATTAAACATAACACTGCTGGGAGCAGTGTCCTGGCCAACCATGTCGGTAAGCTTATGGGCAGGACTTTAAACTGACAGAGAGGATGCAGGGTCAGGGTTCAGGTGAAAGGACCTGTCCAAATCCAAACATAAATGGCAATGTAGCTGAAGACAAGCAGAAAGGAACAGGAAGAGACAGAGTTTAACTGAAACTGTACATTAGTGAATTGAACTGTGACAAGAAATTGTGGAAAGAGTCAGTCGTAATGTTCTTTTTTGGACTGGATAAAGTCTCTGCAATAAGGTGGATGGACCGTGACACAGAAATAAATGAGATTTAGTGGTGACAGGGTGAACAAAAGGTGGAACATGAATATTTTATTGGACACCTCCTTGAGGGGTGTCAGGGAGTGCAGGATGGGTAACCCTGACAATAATGGGTAACAAAGGCATTACAGAGAAAGCATTTGGCCTCAGACGATGAAGCTGAATCAGCCTGAATGCAGGTTCTGGGTAACACGTGTCAAAAACACAAGCAGGAGAACAGTTTAGAGGCTGCCTAACAGCATTTCATTGCTCAACCCTGTTACACATTCCAATGTATTCCTGTGTAATACAAAGGCACTGTGATAATTCTGGGAGACTTCAGTCTTTGTATAATCTGGGACAGTCACATCGGCAAAAGTGATGTTCTCCGAACTTCTCTTCGCATGTTTGTGTCAGTGTTTCTTTGAATAACACATTGTGCAAATGGCCAGGGAGGTGACTATGTCAGATCGACCTTTGGGTGATGACACTGAGGGAAGGAGTAATGTCACATTGAGATATCCTCTGGGAAATTGTAGTTTAGTGGAATTCAGCGAGATGATGGATTGTTAAAGTGACCATAAAGCACACCCTGCAATCACAACCAAAGCCATTGACATGTGTTGAGAGGAGAACTGACCAAGGTAAACAGGGGAAACAGTGAAGTGTATGGCTGGAAATGGACAGTGCAAAACATTTACAGTCATAGAGATGGACAGCACAGAAACAGGGCCTTCGGTCCAACTCATCCACACCACCCACATATCCTAACACAATCTCATCACATTTGCCAGCACTTGGCCCAAATCCCTCTCAACCCTTCCTGTTCTTATACCCATCCAGATGCCTTTTAAATACAGTAATTGCACCAGTCTCCACCACTTCACCAGGCAGGTCATTCCTACACACAACACCCTCCACATCAAAACGTTGTCCTTTCCGTTCCTTTTATATCTTTCCCCACTCATCCTGAACCTAGGCCCTCCAGTTCTTGACTACCTCACCCCAGGGAAAAGACCTTGTCTGTTAAACCTAACCATGCCTCTCATGGCTTTATAAACCTCCATATGGGTTACCCCTCAGCCTCAGACATTCCAGGGAAAACATCCCCAGCCCATTTAACCTCTCCCTTTAGCTCATATCCTCCAATCCTGTCAGCGTTTGTGCAAATCTTTTCTGAACCCTTTCAATTTACACAACATCATTCTGATAGGGAGGAGACAAGAATTGCACGCAATATGCCAAAACTGGCTTATCCAATGTCCTGCACAGCCACAACATGACCTCCCAACTCCTCTACTCAATGCACTGATCAGTAAACACAAACAGACCAAACACCTTCTTCACTATCCTATCGACCCACAATTCTCCTTTCAAGGAACAATGAACCTACACTCCAAGGTCTCTTTGTTCAGAAACACTCCCTGGGACCTTAACATTAAGTGTATCAGTCCTGCGAAGAGTTGCTTTCCCAAAATGTATCACCTCCCATTTATCTAAATGAAGCTCCATCTGCCATTCCTCAGCCCATTGGCCCATCAGTTCACCATCCCGTTATCATGTGAAGTAACATTCTTCACTGTCCACTGCACCTCCAATTTTGGTGTCATCTGCAAACTTACTAACTATATCTGCTGTGTTCACATCCAAAACATTTATATAATTAATGGAAAGTAGTGGACGCAGCACCGATCCTTGTGGCACTCCACTGGTCACAGGTCTCCAGTCTGAAAAAACCACCCTCCACAACCATCCTCTGACTTCTACCTTCGTGCCAGTTCTGTCTCCAAATGGCTGGTTTTCCCTGAATTCCATGAGATCTATCCTTACTCTCCAATCTCCCATGTGGAAACATTTCGAACACCTTACTGAAGTCCATATCACTCACATCCACCGCGCTGCCCTCATCAATCCTTTTGTTACTTCTTCAAAAAACTCAATATCTTGAGACATGATTTCCCACGCACAAAGCAATGCTGACTATCCCCAATTAGACATAGCCTTTCTTAACACATGTAATTCCTGTCCCTCATGTATCCGTCTTCTGACGTCAGGTGAACCAGTCTGTAGTTCCCTGGCTTGTACTTACCACCCTTCTTAAACAGTGGCACCACGTTAGCCCAACCTCCAGTCTACTGGCACCTCACCTGTGAATATTGATTATACAAATATCTCAGTAAGACACTGCAATCTCCACCTCCCAAGGAAAAAAGAATAACTAGAGAGAAAATAGGACCCTTCAAGGATCAAAGTGGACATGTTTGTGCAGAATCACAGGAGGTTTTTCCCCTCTGTGTTGACCTTGGAGAAGGACGTGAAGTCTTGGGAACTTGGGGACGTTAGTGATGATCTCTTGGTGTCAGTCCATATCACAGGAGAGGATGTGTTGAATGCATTAGAATGTATGAAGGTGGATAAATCTCCTGGACCTGACCAAACATATCCAACGGCACGTCAAGAGGCGAGGGAAGGAATTGTGGGGTCCCTGCTGATCTTTTTGCCTCACTGTTAGCCACTTGTGAGGTCCCGGAAGACTGGAGGACAGCATATGTTGTGCCCTTATTCAAGAATGGCTGCAAAGATAAACCTGGCAACAATAGATCAGTAAACCTAAGATCCTTGGTAAGTAAGTTACTTGGGAAGATGCTGAGAGATTAGTTTGACATGCATTTGGAAATACAACATTTGATTGGGAGTAGTCAGCAAAGCCTTGTGCATGGGAGACCATGCCTCACAAATTTGTCAGCGTTCTTTATTGAAGTGATCAGGAAGTTTGACGAGGGTAGGCCAGTACATCTAGACTCTACAGATTTCAGGAAGGCCTTTGATAAGGTTCCACATGGTACCTTGCTCTGGAAGGTTAGATCGCATGGAATCCAGGGGGCGTTAGCAAGCTGAGTACACAATTGGCTTGATGGTAGGAAGCAGAGGGTAACAGTCAGACTGGAGGCCTGTGACTCGTGGTGTGCCTTACGGTCATAGAATCATAGAATCCCTCCTCTGTGGAAACAGGCCCTTCGGCCCAACAAGTCTACTGGCCCTCTGAAGATTATTCCACCCAAACCCATTCCCCTACTTTATTACTCTACATTAACCCATGACTAACGCAACTTGCTTACACATCCATGAACATTCTCGGCAATTGAGCATAACCAATTTACTTGACCTGCAGAGCTTTGGACTGTGGAAGGAAACCGGTGCACCCAGAGGAAACCCACGCATATATGGGGAGAATGTACAAACTCAGTTGGTGTGGCATGGTGGCTCAGTGGTTGGCACTGCTGCCTCACAGTGCCAGGGACTCGGGTTCGACCCCAGCCTCGGGTGACTGTGTGGAGTTTGCACATTCTCCCTGTGTCTGCGTGGGTTTCCTTTGGGTACTTTGGTTTCCTCCCCATTCTAAAAATGCACAGGTCAGATGAATTGGCCAGGCTAAATTGCCCATATTGCTAGGTGCATTTGTTAAGGGTAAATGTTGTGCAGGGAGAATGGCTCTGGGTGGGTTACTCTTCAGCAGGTCGGTGTGGTTTGTTGGGCCAAATGGCCTGTTTCCATACTGTAGGAAATCTAACCCTAACAGGATCTAACCCACACAGACCATCCTGTGAGGTTGGAATTGAACCCAGATCCACAGAGCTGTGAGGCAGCAGTGCTAACCACTGAGGCATTGTGTCGCTGAGCTGGTCAGTGCTAGGCCCATTGCTGTTTGTTATCTGTATCAATGATTTGGATGAGGATGTTGAAGGCATGATTAGAAAGTTTGCAGATTACACCAAAATAAGTGAGGAAGGGTCTCAGCAATTGCAACATGGCCTTGATCAGCTGGGAATTGGGCTGAGAAATGGCAAATGGAGTTTAATACAGACAAGTGCAAGATCTTGCATTTTGGAAAGTCACATCAAGACAGGGGTTTCATGGTGAATGGTAGGGCCTGAAGGAGTGTAGTGGAACAGAGGGACCTTGGATTCCAGGAGCACGGCTCTCTGAACTCAGGGAGACAGGGCAATGAAGATGTCTTTTGGCACACTGGGCCCTTCACCAGTCAGGGCACGGAATATCGAAGTTGGGAAGTTCTGTTGTAGCTGTGCAGGATGTTGGTGAGGCCGCACACGGAGTATTGTGTTCAGTTTTACCCACCTTGCTATCGGAAGGATGTTATTAAACTGGAAAGAGTGCAGAGGAAACTTACAAGGATGTTGCCAGAACTCAACTGGACAAATATAGAGAGAGGTTGGACAAGCAAGGACATTTTCCTTTGTGTGTAGGAGACTGAGGGGGTGTCCTCATAGATGTGTATAAGGTCATGGGAGGCATGGATAGGGTGAATACACTCAGTCTTTATCCAAGGCTTGGGGAATCAAGGATGAAAGGGCATCAGTTTAAGGAGAAAGGGGAAGATTAAAAGGGAACCTGAGGGACAATGCTTTTACCCAGAGGGTGGTACACATACGGAATGAACTACCAGTGCAAGTGGTCAAGGAGGATACATTTAATAACATTTAAAGTGCACTTGGACAAATGCATGGAGAGGAACGTATTGGAAGGATATGGGCCAAGTGCAGGGAAACGGGGTTAGTGTGGATGGACCAGTTTGGGCCAAAGAGCCTGTCTCCATGCTGGAGAAGTCTATGACTCTATGAATATACCCAGGTGTCCCATAATACAGAAGCGACCAAAGCAATAGGAACACGAGCCGGTACAAATGTTAAACAGTCCTGCAGAATTTCACAGGAAGCCAGCCTGGCCATGCAGTGAAGGATTCCTGGTACAGGAGCTGTGGAGGGAAGCCCATAGAGAACTGCGGAGGGAAGTTGGAAAGCTCACTCCACTGCCGATAGCCTGGAGGACCCCCGGCTGGGATAAGGCAGCTGGGATCCGGTCACCCCAGGGAAAACTATAGGCTGTGACAGAGCTAGGTCTCCGACACAATGAGCAGGACAGAAGGTTGCAGGAAAATCTCACCATGGCACCACTCCAGTTCTAATTGGGAAGAGCCCAATCCAGTGAAAGGAGGGTCTGTGGGGATGGGGAGGCAGCCTCAGGTTACATTGACAATCTGGAAGGACAGTGTATGAGCTCCAAGCAGTTGCATGGGTCCTGTACACCTACAACACGGAACAACACACATCAGGCCCTAGGAGGAGGTGTCAGGAGCAAATACAATGCCTAGGGAACTAGGAACCCTCCCAGAATGGGATAATGTGTGCCTTTGGGTTTCTACCTCCCCAGGGAGATAATGACAGGCCCCACACTGAGACATCCACACCCGCTCACAGATGGGGTCTCCCACTGCCTGTCTCCCAGGTCACTGCACCTTTTGACCCCAGCCCTGAGCCACAGCCGAACCCAGAGTCCCTGAATCCTGTGGTTTCCCAGTGTAAAGCAGCTTATGGTCTCACTCCGTACACAACAGCCATTCCAGGCACCCAGCTGGTGGGCAGCACCAAAAAGGCCACTCTGTTTGTTCCTGTCTCAAAACCAGATACAGTTTTGGATGAGATAGGCCGACAGTCTGTCATACACGGAACGGATGCTGACAAACAAATTAAATTAATCACCATGTGACTTTGTCCACCAGGCCATTCAGCCCTCCCTGAGGGACAACAGTGAGGGAGGGGCGTCCATGATGAAATGAAGGCAGTGATCCTTCATGCTCGAGAAAAGTCCCATCCCGGATTAGTGACAAACAGCGTAAATATTTGTTCCAGGAGAACACCCACACTAACATGTCTCACTGTCAGTTACAGCAGCTCACCAAGGGCTGGGTTAATGACAGCTGCAAGGACACTTTCGGTGGGGCACTGGGCTTGGTGCGAGGGATTCCAATTATCCCAAGTGACAATGTTAGGATGGGGATCTTTGAAGTCGAAAGTATCGGAATTACATTAAAAAAGGTACTTGGATGAGTTATCATGATTCCCTCCCACATGCTGTGGAGATAGAGGGGACATTGACAGGGTCCACACTTACGTAAATGTGAAGGAACAGGCCATACCATGGCATTCCCATCGCCTGTCATTAACGAATACGGCTCCTCTCACATCAAGCTGTGGTCCTAACTGCACTCACCTTCATATATCTCGGGATACCGATGGTTAGGATTGCAGGCTGCAACACATGGGTCTGATCATGGTGAATATTGCCTGGATACACCCCCAGGGACTGGAAGGTAGATGGAACTCCCCGGGTGATCACCTTAGTTTCATTCATTGGCAGTGTTTGAGTGTTCCTGGCTGGGCCCAGTATTGATTGCCTGTCCGTAGTTGTTCGGGAGCTGGTTTTGGTGGTGAGCTGCCTCCTTGAACTGTTGCAGGTGATGGACCCACAATGTCCTTCGGGAAGGAATTCCTGGAGTTTGAGCCAGGAGGTCTCATTCACTTGCATTTATTCTGCTCACCGGATGTTGACTATGCATCACAATTCTGTATGGATTCTCAGAACGGAATATGCTTTGTCGAAACAGTTAGGAGAGCCACAGTCACTCAGTGGTTAGCACTGTCACCTCACAGCGCCAGAGACCTGGGTTTGATTCCACTCCTGAGCGACTGTCTGTGTGGAGTTTGTACATTCTCCCTACATCTGCATCGGTTTTCTCCCACTCTTCAATGGTGGGCATTTTTGACAGATTGCCCGTAGTGTCGAGGGATATTCAGGTTAGCTGGAATAGCCATGGGAAATGCAGGGTTTCACAGATATCATCAGGGGATAGATCTGAGTTGGATTCTCTTCAGAGAATCATTGTGGACTCGATGGGCTGAAGGGCCCGTTTCTGCTCTGTAGGGATTACTATGATATCACTGATCAGCCATATGACAATCAACTTGACCAATGTACAAAATGGTTTTCGCTCAAACAGCAGGCTACTCTGACAACAAACATAACCAGCTTTTAAAATTAGGTTTGTAATTTATTGTATAAGCTTCTTTCTATTCAAAAGACTGGGTGGGGGAGGGGGAATGGGTGAAATGTTGCTGCCTCCTTGCTAAAACACAGATAGACAGCCAAGAGATGCTGGGTATATTGGACAAGTTATACTCCCAAATCACAAAAGCCAGACAGCAGCCAGATGGTTATCCCATCAGCATAATGTAAAAGGCAACAGTTCCCCTGGGCAGACATATCCCTAATAACGTCCCAACAAACAAAGGAGGGCCCAAACAGGACGGTACCGGGTCCTGCTACACAGTTTTTTCTGTCCCCCTTTTTCTGTCCACCTTTCTCTGTCTGCCTTTCTCTGTCTCCCTTTCTCTGTCCTCCTCTCTCTGTAACCCCTCCCTCTGTACCCCCTCTCTCTGACCCTCTCTCTTTCTCCCGCTCTCTCTGTCCCACCCTCTCCCTGTCCCGCGCTTTCACTGTCCACCGCTCTCTCTGTCCCCGCTCTCTCTGCCCCCTCTCTCTTTTCCATTCTCTCTGTCACCCATCTCTCTGTCCATCTCTCACTGTCCCAGTCTCTCTCTGCCCCCTTCTCTCTGCGTCCCCCTTTCTCTGTCCCCCTTTCTCTGTCCCACCTCACTGTCGCCCCTCTCACTGTCGCCCCTCTCACTCTCACCCCTCTCAATGTCGCCCCTCTCTGTCCTCCAACTCTCTGTACCCCCACTCTCTGTCCTCCCTCTCTGAGTTCCTACGCTCTCTGTCCCCCCTCTCTCTGCCCACCATCTCACTGTCCTCTCTCTGTCCATTTCTCCCTCCCCCTCATTCCGTCCGCGACTCTCCGTCTCCCTTTCTCCGTCCCCCTCTCTCCGTCCCCCTCTCTGTCCGTCCCCCTCTCTCTCTGTCCCCCCTCTCTCTGTCCCCCCTCTCTCTTTCCCCCTCCTTCCCCACTCTCTCTGTCCCCCACTCTGTCTCCACTATCTTTGCCCCCCTCTCTCTACCCCCTCTCTCTGCCCCTCTAACTCTGTCCCCACTCTCTCTGGCCCCTCTCACTGTCCGTCTCTCACTGTCCCAGTCTCTCTCTGCCCCCTCTCTCTGTCCCCATCTCTCTGTCCTCCTCTCTCTGCCCACCACTCTCTGCCCTTCTCTCTGTCCGCCTCCTCTCTGTCCCCCTTCTCTCTATCCCTCTCTCTATCCTCCCCTTGGTCTGTCCCCCTCCCTCTGTCCCCTCTCTCCCTCAACCTCTCTTTGTGCCCCCTATGACCCACTCTCTCTCTGTCCCCCCTCTGTCCACCCCCTCTGTCCCCCCTCCTCTCTATGTCAACCCTCTCTGCCCCCCCCTCTCTCTGCCCACTCACTCTGTCCATCTCTCACAGTCCCAATCTCTCTCTGCCCCCTTTCACTGTCCATCTCTCACTGTCCCAGTCTCTCTCTGCCCCGCTCCTCTCTGTCACCCCACTCTCTGTCCCCCCCCTCACTGTCCCCTCTCACTGTCCCCTCTCACTGTCCCCCTCTCTCTGTCCCCGTCTCTCTTTTCCCCGTCTCTCTGTCCGCCCTCTCTCTGACCCTCTCTCTCTGTCCCCCCTCTCTCTGTCCCCCCTCTCTCTGTACATCTGTCACTGTCCCAGTCTCTCTCTGCCCCCTCTCTCTGTCCCTCTCTCTCTGTCCCCCTCTCTGTGCCTACACTCTCTGCCCTTCTCTCTGTCCGCCTCCTCTCTGTCCCCTTCTCTCTGTCCCTCTCTCTGTCCTCTCCTTGCTCCGTCCCCCTCTCTCTGTCCACTCTCTCCCTGAACCTCTCACTGTGCCCACTATGACCCACTCTCTCTCTGTCCCCCTCTCTGTCCCCCCCTCTGTCCACCCCCTCTGTCCCCCTTCCTCTCTGTCACCCCTCTCTCTGTCCCCCTCATTCTGTCCCGCTCTCTCTGACCCCCCATTTTCAGTCCCCGCTCTCTCTGTCCCCCCATTCTCTGTACGCCTCTCTGTCCCGCCTCTCTGTCCCCCCTTTTCTGTCCCCCCTCTCACGGTCCCCGCTCTCTCTGCCCCCCCTCTCTGACCCTCTTTCTCTGTCCATCTCTCACTGTCCCACTCTCTCTCTGTCCCAAATCTCTGTCCCCCTCTCTCTGTCCCCCCTGTATCTCTGTCCCCCTCTCTCTCTGTCCTCCTCTCTCTGTCCCTATCTCTCTGTCCCCTCTTTCTGTCCCCCTCTATCTGCCCCCCTCCCTCTGTCTCCTCTCTCTGTCCCCCGCTCTCTCTGTCTCCCCATCTCTCAGTCCCCCCTCTCTCAGCCCTCCCTCCCTCATTCCCCCCCCTCTCTGCCCCTCTCTCTCTGTCCCCCTCTCTCTCTGACCTTCTCTCTCTGTCCCCCTCTCACTGTCCCCCTCTCTCTGTCTCCCTCTCACTGCCCCCCTCTCACTGTCTCCTCTCTCTGTCCCCCTTTTTCTGTCCCCCTTTCTCTGTCTGCCTTTCTCTGTCTCCCTTTCTCTGTCCCCCTCTCTCTGTCCCCCGTCTCACTGTCCCTTCTCTCTCTGTCCCCCTCTCACTGCCCCGCTCTCTCTGTCCCCCTCTCTCTGTCCCACCTCTCTCTTGCCCCGTCTCTCTGTCCCTTTCTCTGTTCCCCTCTCTCTGTCCATTATCTCACTGTTCCTCTCTCTCTGTACACCGTCTCTCGGTCCCCGCTCTCCCTGAATACCTCTCTCTGTCCTCCCTTCTATATCCCCTCTCTCTCTGTCACCCCTATCTCTGTCCCCCTCTCTCTGTCCCCCCTCTCTCTGTCCCACCTCTCTATGTCCTCCCTGTCTCTGTCCCCCCCTCGTTCTGTCCCCCTCGCACTGTCCCACCTCGCTCTGTCCCACCTTTCTCTGTCCCACCTTATTCTTTCCCCCTAATCTCTGTCCCCGTCTCTCAGTCCCCCTCTCTCAGTCTCCCTTTCTCAGTTCTTCATCTCTCTCTCCCTTCACTCTGCCCCCGTCTCTCTGCCCCCATTCTCTCTGTCCCCGTCTCTCAGTCCCTCTCTCTCAGTCTCCCTTTCTCAGTACCACATGTCTTTCTCCCTTCACTCTGCCCCCCTCTCTCTGTTCCCCCTTCTCTGTCCCTCCCTCTCTCTTCTCCCCCACTGTCCCCCTCTCTGTCCCTCCCTCTCTCCGTCCTCCTCTCTCTGTCCCCGTCTCTCGCTCTCCCCTCTCTCTTGCCCTCGCCTCTCTGACCCTACCGTCTCTCGCACTCCGCTCTCTCACCCTCCTCTCTCTCGCCCTCCTCTCTCTCGCGCTCCTCCTCTCTCGCCCTCCCCTCCCTCCGTCCCCTGTCTCGTCCTCCCCTCTCAACCTCTCCGCTCTCTCCCTCCCAACCGTCTCCCCCTCTCTCGCCCTCCCCACCGTCTCCCTCTCCTTCACCCTCCCCTCGCTTGCCCTCCCCCTCATTCATGCTCCCTTTCTCTCCTATCACCTTTCTCAAATTGTCCTTTCCTTTTGCATTTCCCCTCTCTCCCCTCTCTCACCGCCTCCCTCCCTCCCGTCCTCCCTTCCCTCCCCTCTCTCACCCTCCCCCTCTCCCTCCCCTCTCTCTCGTCCTCCCCCTCTCTGACACTCCCCTCTCTCACCCTCTCCCTCCCTCTCGCCCACCCGTCCCTCCCTCCCCCTCTCTCGCCCTCCCTTCTCTCACCCCCTCTCTCGCCCTCCCCCTTTCTCTCGTCCTCCTTTCTCTCACCATCCTCCTCTCTCACGCTCCCTATCTCGCCCTCACCTCACTCCCTCGCCTGTCTCGTCCTCCCCTCTCTCAACTTCTCCCCTCTCTCGCACTCCCCATTCTCCCTCCCCTCTCTCGTCCACTCCCTCCCTCGCACTCTCCCCTCTCTCGCCCTCCCCCACTCTCGCCCTCCCCCTCTCTCGCGCTCCACCCCTCTCCCATCCCCTCTCTCACCCTCTCCCTCCCTCTTGATTTTCCCTCCCGTCTCTCGCCCTCCCCCTCCCTCTCTGTCTCTCCCTCCCCTCCCTCCCTCCCCTCTCTCGCCCTCCAGTATCTCAACCTATCTCTCCATTGCCCCCTCTCTCTTTCCTCCCACTCCTTCACTCTCTCTCCACCTTCTCACTCTTGACCCACCTCAATCAGTGTCTCTCTCTCTCTCTCCCCACCTCCCTCTGTTTCTATCTGACTGAATCTCTCACCCTCCCTTCCTCTCTCTCTGACACACTCTGTTTCCCTGGTTCTTCCCCCTTCCTCTGACCCAGAGACTGGTGTGTGGGAGTGTGGTTGATCTTGAGGATGCCTCTGGTGGAGGGGAGGAGATGTGGGAGGTAGGAGGAGGGGGAAATGGGGTATAGATGGAACTGCTCAGGGAGGCAGAGACGGCAGGACAGAGAGAGTGAGGGTGAGGGGAAAGGGAAGAGTGTAGGCAGGTGGAGAAACCGGGGTTGGGGTGTGTGTGAGAGAGGGGGAATGAGGGAGTGTGAAGAGGAGGGTGATGAGAGAGAGGGAGAGCATTGAGTAGAAAGTGGGGGGAAGATGAAATGGGGAGTGCAGGTTGGGGTGGAGGGGACAGAGGGAGTTAAACCCAGCTCCTGAGCTCAGGGCGCGGTGCCCTCCCCTGCCCTGACGACCAGGACTTGGAGCTGAGTCTGTCTCTCTCCAGCTCAGCTGCTCCAACACAAAGACACACAACAACATCGGTCACTCTGCTGCTCGGCACGCTTTAATCAACATTTTTATTGGTTACAAATGGAAGTGATCTCCATCGCTGAAACACTGACCTGAAATGAGAAAATCTCGGATGGATTGATTAATGAGGGAATTTGATTGATGGATGGATTTGGGTGACGGGATATTTCAGCATGTTCTTCAGCTGCTGCCTGAACTTAGTCTGGGTCACGGCATAAATCGCGGTGTTTGTGCAGCAACTGAGGAGCTGCAGCATGAAGCCCAATTCCTGCAAAAACCAATGGAGATACACAGACTGATACCCAATCAACCACATCTGGTAAAATGTAGAATATAGCATGAACGTTGACCATAACAGGATGAAATTGGCCGAGATCACAAACAGTAAAAAGATGGATTTTTTTCGGTTTCTCATTTCAGTGTCAGACTGAACGTCCCCATTGTTGTGAGCGCGGAGTCTCCTGCGGGCTCTGCTGGTCACTAAAATGTGTCTGACGGTGAGAACATTGAGCAGCAGAATCAGGAGAAATGGGACACACGGGGTTAGAATGTGGTGGAGGAACTCGATTGTGACCCAGACTCTGGAGAATCGAACAGCGTCAGTTGCATAACAAAACCAGGGCTGGTTCTTCAGCCGATACCGAGCCGTGAGCATAAAATACCAGAAAATATTCTTTAAACAGCTCAGCACAGTCACTGCTCCCAGAACCACAGCCGCCGTTTTCTCACTGCAATATTTACTTTTCAGCTTCTGGCAACAAATGGCCACAAACCGATCAAAGGTGATAGTGACGGTGAACCAGACAGAGCAGTCAGTGGCTGCATAAAGCAGGACGGCGTGGATATTACACACGGGGACGGAGTCCAGGAAATAAAACTGTTGCTTATAAACAATGGGAATTTGTCTCAGGATCAGGTCGAGGATAATGACCAGGAGATCCGCCGCTGCCATGGCCCCCAGGTAATGTCTGACACATGGTGACAATCCACAATCTTTATAAAGCAGGACGTAGATGGTCACGACGTTAACTGTGAGGATGGAAAACAAACCCATTATCCATCAGCCTGGAGGCAAAGGGACCCGTTTGATCGGGGACCCAGTGCGATTTTCAAATGTGTCCCTGTATTCAGGGATGTATTAAAATAATTGGAGCTGGAATAACAAATGGGAAGGTCGGAATTACTGACAAAAATGTGACATAACCCACAAGAAACCCTCCCTCCCCAAACACACAGAGACAAATCCATAAGGTCAGATGGTTTCTAGAACATTCCCACACACTCACTCACACGAGAGCAGGTCACTCCTTCCCAGTTCCGGGAGGGTGGAAACGCTGCTGTCCTGAAGGATTCTCTCCCAGTTTCCTGAAGACAAATGGAGTTTGGGAATTTCTGTATTTTGGTCTAAATTGTGTTCGATCCTGTGTCGTGGAGAAATGCAAACGCAGGGAAAACGTATTCACCCCTATAACCGCCTGAGGGGCCTTCGGAACAGTGTCTCCTTCTCCCTGGAACGGGATCGCTTCCCTCGGGATCTTATCGTTTGTTCAATTCACTGACGTCCCGCTGTTCACAAACAATGTCAGGGACAGAACGTTCCGGGGAATGTCAGTTATAGAATGTTGGGGACAGAACGTTCCGGGAACGCCTTGACCTGTCCATCACCTTTCCCCACTCCCCACCCCACCAACATGATGTCCTGTACCTGGACACACTGTAACATTAATGGGGTGAGAGACGGAGGGTCCAATCACAGGAATGGGAACTAAAGGCATCGCCAGATCAGCTGAAGGGGTTAGTTATACCACATTCTCAATCCACCTCACAGAACCAGCCCAGACACCATACACCCAAAGGAGATAGCTGTTCACTGTGGAACACTGTGGAGACAAGGCCTGTGTCCTGCTCAGTCAAACCCAGCAATCTGTCCAGATTCATCCATTACACTGGTCAATACAACACAGCAAACTGGCCAGAGTGGAGCACTGCACCAATCAGTTCAGGGCATTGATCTATAAACACGGACTCGATATCTGTACAACACCGGAAGCTGTGCAGACCAGAGCAGTGCATTGATCTATAAACACCGACTAGATATTTGTCCAGCACGGGGAGGTGTGCAGACCACAGCAGTGCATTGATCTATAAACCCAGACTAGATATCTGTCCAGCACGGGGAGCTGTGCAGACCACAGCAGTGCATTGATCTATAAACCCGGACTAGATATCTGTCCAGCACCGAGAGCTGTGCAGACCACAGCACTAACGTGTAAATTGAAAAAAAATCTATCCAGCATAAGGAGCGACACAGACCACATCATTGCATTATCTATAAACCTCAACCAGTTCGTCTGCCCAGCAAAGCGATCTGTGCAGTGATCACCCGTGAATTAATCTGTAAACCAGGAGCAGTTATCGCCCAGCATGTAGGACTGTGTACCCCACCCCAGTGCATTGATCTGTAACCCAGGGGCAGTTACCCTCCCAGCATGTAGGACTGTGTTCACCACCCCAGTCCATTGATCTGTAACCCAGGGGCAGTTAGCCTCCCAGCATGTAGGACTGTGTACCCCACCCCAGTGCATTGATCTGTAACCCAGGAGCAGTTACCCTCCCAGCATGTAGGACAGTGTACACCACCCCAGTGCATTGATCTGTAACCCAGGAGCAGTTACCCTCCCGGCATGTAGGACTGTGTACCCCACCCCAGTGCATTGATCTGTAACCCAGGAGCAGTTACCCTCCCAGCATGTAGGACAGTGTACACCACCCCAGTGCATTGATCTGTAACCCAGGAGCAGTTACCCTCCCGGCATGTTGGACTGTGTACACCACCCCAGTGCATTGATCTGTAACCCAGGAGCAGTTACCCTCCCAGCATGTAGGACAGTGTACACCACCCCAGTGCATTGATCTGTAACCCAGGAGCAGTTACCCTCCCGGCATGTTGGACTGTGTACACCACCCCAGTGCATTGATCTGTAACCCAGGAGCAGTTACCCTCCCAGCATGTAGGACAGTGTACACCACCCCAGTGCATTGATCTGTAAACCAGAAGCAGTTACCCTCCCAACACGTAGGGCTGTGTACATCACCCCAGTGCATTGATCTGTAAACCAGGAGCAGTTACCCTCCCAGCATGTAGGCCTGTGTACAACACCCCAGTGCATTGATTTGTAAACCAGGAGCAGTTATCCTCACGGCATGTAGAGCTCTGTACACCAACCCACTGCATTCCTCAGTAACACTGTGTTAGATCACTGGCAAGCGTGGTGAAAGGAAGTGACAGGATGTACAGCTCCAATTCATTTACAGCTCCATATCTCCATTGTTCCATGACAAGGGCGTGCTGTGGGTGTGAACATCACTGCCAGAGAGAGGTGGCGGGGGAATCAGTTTAATATCATCACATGGGAGGGGTTTGGGGTATAGACAGAGAGGGGGAGAGTGAGAGACAGTGTCATGGAAGGATGTGTTCCCAGCTTTCAGAATGCTGAAAGGTAGACAGTTTGATAGCATCCTGCAACATGAGCCAGTCGTCCCGGGAAAGATGGGAAAAAGGAATATCGGTGTGAGATCAGATGAACATTTGTTCTACATCTTTGTAACTGCAATTAGTTTCAACAGAATCTATGACTAATTGGACAGATTCTAACAATAATTTATCTTTGTTTGATTTTCCTTGAGTGTGACAGAGGGATCGTCCGCATGAGGCTGAGCTCGTTTCCTGGTGATATTGTATCGGACTCACCTCATTAACTACCCACCCCACCCCATGGTGTTCCTCTCATTTAATACCAGCCGGATTCTCCCACCTATCATGACTGGAGGTACTCAACATCGCCTGAGTGCCCCTGGCACTGGTGCCATCTTTAAAAGTCCAATGGGCACACTGTTGAGCTTTCTCAGTAAGGAACTGCCCTGCATAGTTTACCCCGAGCATGGCAGATCATGGGCAATTACACCGCGGTTTGTCGACAGGGGCACGGAGGTCCTGGTGGATGGGCTAGTACAGAGGGGGAGCATTCTCTTCCCAGAGGAGACCACACCACCAGACCCTTCGAGCATGGTCTGAGCTCCACACCCAGCTCAGTGCAGTATCTGCGGTCTGAAGAAATGCCCAGCAATACAGGACAAGTATCAATAAGCTTCCCCACTCTGTCAGGTTAAGGGTCACCGTATTGTCTCTGCTCCCTCACACTCACTGTACATCTGATATAGCACCGACCCCCAAACAAAGCTCATGCTCTACCACTCTCACTTCTGCATGCAGCACCTTCCCCCTTTCCGTCTCTGTCTCTGTCTCTCTCTCTCTCTCCTTCCCTCCACTTTACTCCCCCCCCCCCCACATTAATAACACTGCATGGATACAACACTGTGGGCTGACTCCCACCTGACACCTCACCATGACCATGTCTCCCACCTACACCAGCACGAACAGCAGGGCCATCCACTCCCCCCGTCCCTCTCTCCCTCCCTTTCTCCCATTCCCGGGGAAGCAGCCTGGAATAGGACAGGAAGGGCCTATCTGGGTGATGGAGTGCCCGATATCCGTTCCCTCACCCCCCTTCCCCTGCCATGTGGGGAGGACCCTGGTAGGAGCTGGAGAGGACCGGGATGCCTCGTGTGGAGATTCTGAAACATCCACGTCCCACCGACCGAGTAAGGAGCAATGTTCAGTGAAGGGCAATTCTCACTTCAAACCCACTGGCAGCTCCGTTTCCCCCCGGCACAACTTAGAAGCCGTGGCCCTGATGCCATCTCCCTTTTGTGTCGAGGTGGTACAAATGGAATCCCCATGGTCTCGGTGGGCAGGAGGGAGGGCTCACAACACATCGTCACCACCACCTCCCAGGAAGGGAGCACGGAGACTCCCTCCTACACCTCCCTCTGTAAACAGCTCAGATACTGAAACTAATCTGTGGTAGTTACTGCTCTCCCTACTTGTCCTGACATCTTCAACAATCTGTGCTCATATGCAGGCAGCGTTTTCTGTTCCTGCAGCCCCTTTATAATGGCACAGCCTGTTTTATATTGTCTTTCATTGTCCTTCCTACCAAAGTGCATCACCTCACACTGCTCTGCATTGATCCCCATCTGCCATAAACCTGAACACTACACCAACGTGTGATTGTACTGTTAGAGTTCCACACTGTGCTCCATTGACTTTACAATTCTTCCAGGTTTGGTCTTATCTACAAACATTGAGATTGTTATAGCATCACAGTCCCCATGAAACAACTGAAATCCTGTCCCACTCACGAGTGTGAGCTAGTGAAATACTGCTATATTTCCAATACTGCTATGTTTAATTTAAATTACCAGATGAGCTCAATGCCGTGTCCTAACAATTCCTGTCGGTGTGTTTGTGTATCTCTGTGTGGGGCAGGTCTGGCACTCTCTGTGGTGCTTAAAGTGATGCAATGCCACCCTCTGCTAGCCTCCACACGCCACTGCACAGGCATTGGCAGAGGGTGAAAACCAACAGTGATTAATTCGGAAATGGGAGGGAGAGGGAAGTTGCTCACAGCACCATCCAAACTGATGTCTTATCCATGGACTGATTTAAATGTCCCTTAAACATTGTAGCTGTCCCTGCTTTCACTACTTCCTCTGAAAGTTCATTCCTCACCCAAGCCAGCTTCTGTCTAAAATATTTACCTCTCATGACTTTTGTAAATCTTTATCCTCGCACCTTAAAATATCCCTCAGTTTTGAATCCACAACTCTAGGGAAAAGACATCAGCCCTTCAGTTTATCTGTACCTCTCATTATTTTGTAGACTTCTGTGAAGTTACACCTTAATCTCATCCTCTCCAGTGAAAAAAGTCCCAGCCTTCCCAGCCTCTCCTTATCGATCACTCTCTCCATACCCACCAACATCCAGATTAATCTCTTCTGAACCCTCTCCAGCTTAATAATATCAAGGTCAATAACATTAAAGTGAAAAGTCAATGTATTTAATAAGTGTAGGGGAGACCACAACTATAGGGCATAGTTTTAAGGTGAGAGGGAAACATTTAAAAGTGACCTAAGGGGCAGCTTGTTCACCCAGAGGGTGGTGTGCCTATGGAATGAGCGGGCAGGGTGTCCAGACTGGACACAGTATTCCAGGAGAAGTCTCGCCAATATCCTGTACAACCACAACATGACGTCCCAATTCCGATACTGAAAGGTCTCACCAATGAAGACAAGTGTGCTAAACACCTTCTTACCCACACTATCTGTATGAGATGCAAATTTTAAAGGACTGTACCTGACGGCATATGTCTCTGTTCTCAACACTACCAAAGGCCCTTCTTTTAATTGTATAGATCCTGCTCTTGTTTGATTTAACAAATCCAAAACCTCGCATTAATCCAAACTAAACTCCACTTGCCACTCTTCAACCCAGTGAGTGATATTACCACCTACTCACCTTCCCCGTTTAATTTTAAAATTCCTTCCCCTCTGCAGGATGCCTTGATTCCGGACTTGATTTTCACAAAGACCCTGAGCTTGGGTTGCCTTGTGTTGTTAGAGGGATGAGGGACTGATTGTAGACACAGTCAGTGGAGAGGAGAGGCTGGACAGTAATCAGCGGCCTAGTATCATTTCATGGTTTGAGGAAGAGGGCAGTCACACATGAGAAGTGGGTCATACTGCTCCGTATATTTGGGCCAGAAATTATGGTCTTTCTCCGTCTCTGTCTATTCAAGACCCTTCATTGTGCAGAGTGAGCCTGCAGGATTTCTTTCCATAATATTGCAGACTACAGATAATAGCGATTAGAGATGGTCATAGTTAATTTCGATGGCACAGCACGTGTACTCAACATCCTACAGTTAAAACAAATACCTTGCATTTGTTTCACGACACACGGTGTTTTGTGTAGTTCAATAACGGGAACCTGATTATAATAAATCCATACAAAGCTGAACGCTGTTACATAAATTATTGTCGAAAATTTGGGTATGGGTAGTGTAGTGGGTAGTGTCTCTGCCTCTGAGCCAGAGCTCTGCATTTTATTCCAGTACCTGAACTTGTGTGGTAGTGTTCCTCGCTCTGAACTAGAAGGTCTGGATTCAGGTCCTGCCTGTTGCAGAGGTATGTCACATCATGTCAGAACCGGCTGATGAACAAACACACAGGAGAATACTGTTACAGTTTTATGGGTATTGCTGAGTAATGCTAGTGTCTCTACCTCTGGGCACAAAGGTCTAGGTGTTAATCCCACAGATGTGTCTGAGGATACATCTGAACACACTGGTTAAAATGGATTTAGAATTGTGACCTGATGGAGAAGGAAGCGGGGTCAGTATTGAATTTCAGAATTTAGGCCCAGGATGACTGAAAGTGATTGGAGTCACATTTCACGGCAGTAGCGGTTTATAAAATCAGAATGGTCACAGGTAGGGTGAGTAGTCAGGGTTTTTCCTCAGGTTAGGGATGTCCATAACTCGACGTCTTTGGTTAAAAGTGAGAGGGGCAAGGTTTTGAAGAGGCCTAAATAGCACCTTTTCACGCAGAGGATGGTGTACGTCTGGAATGACCTGCCAGAGGAAGTGATGGAGGCTGGTACAACTACAGCATGTAAAAGGCATCTGGATGCTGAGACACCTGCCGAGGTTTTCCAGCAATTTCTGTATTTGTTACATAATGCATTCATTTTAACACAGGTATAATGAATACATTCAGCATTTTAGTTCTTAATGATGCAGCAACATATAAACATATCTTCAAAGCGACTGAGACCATTTTCAGCTCAGGATATGGCTCTGTGTATGACAGCAGCAATGATGCACCGACATGGAACAGGGAATCTGATGGAGACATAGTTTGAACAATGTACAAGGAGACCCCACGTGGTCCAGTTTGGGAGAGGATGACATTACTGTGTGATTCAACTCACAGAGGCAGAAAATGCAATCTTCCTGAGAAGGAATGGCCTATTGCACTCTCTCTCCTTCATTGTTCCTCATCACAGCAATGTGTGCGAGCTAAAAAAAACAACTCTACAGTCATCGTTGCCATTCCTATTTTTATAGAATCCCTGCAGTGTGGAAACATGCCCTTCGGCCCAATAACTGCATACCAACCTTCCAAAGAGTAATCTTCCCAACCCGTTCCCCTATCTTTACCCCTGACGAATGCACCTAACCTAGAAATCCCTGATCACTATGGACCATTTGGCATGGCCAATCCACCTAACCTGAACAGCTTTGGACTGTCGGAGGAAACTGGAACATCCATTAGAAGCTCACACAGACAAGGGGAGAATGTACAAGCTCCACACAGACAGTCGCCCAAGTTTATAATCAAACCCAGATCCCTGATGCTATGAGGTAGCGGTGCTACTCTTTGGGTGATCACTGACCAGAGTCCATTGGGATCTCCTCCCTGCCTAATGCTCAGGGAATTCAGCCAAATCCAACTGTTCTAGGATGAAATCCCATTGCTGGCAGCGGTGTGAGTAGAATACCTTCAGAAGCAGAATAACATTTTGGGCAATCTCTCAGTTTTTACGTTTGTTGTGAGTTACACTAAGATTTAGATAAAGTTCTTTCAAGTTAAAATTGCAGAGATTTTTGTTTATCGTTGTTTGTGTGTGTGTGTTTGTGTGTGTGTGTGCCTCAGCGTTTTAAAAAGAGAAATATTGATTATATAATTGCAATACCCAAACACTTCGCCATTCTGCTTTCCATTATACGTTGAGTAACATTGCTCTGGATCATAAACGCGTTGTTTTATCAGATTAAAGAAACTAGCCTGACTTGTTCCTAAAACTGACCCTGACCCAGTCTGAGACCGATATCATCGGCCACATTACCAACCTGGTTATATTTAACATTTGTTGTGAGCAGTGGAGCAGTGGGACTAGAAAAGGAAACAGTGATCCCAAAAGCTGGGTAACTATAGACCGCTGGGCCTGATGTCAGGGGTGGGTAATTTGTTAGAGGGGATTCTGAGGGATAGGATTTACATACATTTGGGAAGGTAAGGGCTGATCGGGGTAGGCAACGTGTCTTTCTGCATGGGAAATCATGTCTCATTAATTTGATTGAGTCTTATGAAGAGGTGACAAAGAAGATAGAAGAAGGCAGTTTGGTAGACATTGTCAACATCGACCTCAGCAAGGTGTTCATAACATTCCGATTGGTCGGCAGATGAGTAAGGTTCGGTCACATGGGATACAGAGGAAGCTCGTCATAATTGGCTTGAAGGAAGAGGCGTATTTTTCAGACTGAAGGCTTGTGAGCAGTAGTGTGCTGTAAGAATCAGTACTGAGTACACTGCATTTCATCATTTATGTCAGGGATCTGGATTTGAATATCGGGGCCATAGTTCATAAGGTTACAGATGACATCAGAAAGGTGGTGTAGTAGATTATTTCAGAGTACAACGAGACCACAATTAGATGGGAAAATGTTGCAAGGAGTGACAGATGACATTTAACTTAGATAAACACGAGGTTTTGCATTTTGAGAAGACAAATCAGGGCAGAAATTATAAACTGAATGGTAAGGTCCTTGGGAGTGTTGGAGAACAAAGGGACCGAGGGCTGCAGATACATTGTTCCTTGGAAGTGGAGTTGCAAGTAGACAGTGTGGTGCTGAACACATTTGGCACTTTTGCCTTAATCAGTCAGAGCATTGAATATAGGAGTTGCATCTGTACAGGATGTTGGTGCGGCCACTTTAAGAATACTGCATACAACTTGTTTGTCTGCAGAAAAGATTGACAGGGATGTTCAAGGACTGGAGGGTTTGAGATATAGGGAGAAATTGATTAGGTTGAGGTGTTTCTCCCTGGAGTGTCAGAAGCAGAAGGATGACATTATAGTCGTATATAAAATCATCAGGGGCATGTACACTACTGTTTCCCAGGGGAGGAGAGCCCAGAACAAGAGGGCGAGAGGGCGAATGATTTAGAAGGGGCTTTAGGGTAAATGTTTCACACAGAGAGTGGTGTGTGTACAGAAAGTGTTGTCAGAGGAAGTGGTGAAGTTGGTTACAATCGCACATTTAAAAAGTATCTGAGAGGAGGGATAATGGCCAAATGCTGGCAAATGGGACTGGATCAGATTTGATGTCTGATCGTAGTGAACAGATTGGACTAACGGGCCTGTTTCCGTTCTGCATGAGTCTCTGGTTCTATAAGAGGCATGACGAAAAATTCTAAAAGAACCTTTCAAGTTGTGCTTCTCGTCTCTTGAAGTTTATCGTGCCTCTATGTTCACATTGATTGATAGCTGCATTAGTTAAATATTTGACAGAGAAGTGAGTCATGGATAATGCCATACAGAGAGGAAAGTGGGGCTGAGTCCCCAACCTGATCAGCCACAATCTTCGTGCCTGGTGGAGAAGGCTCAAAGTATCTAATGCCCCACTCCTGCTCCTCAGTCCCATGTTCCTGTATTCCATTCTGCACAAACAACCTTTTAGACAGGAGCAGTGGGAGGCTACTTACTGCTATAAACTGGGGCACAGAAATAGAGGAGATCATTTAGCCCATCAAGACTATCACACACGCTTTAAGGTGATTTGAGAAATGTAATTGGAAAGCTCAGGCTGGGTATCATCTCTCTTTACAGAGCTTCTCCTATCTGCAACTTGTGCTTAATTTATTGGTCATGTTGTAGACCCAAGTTCACTGTAAATACAGCCCACATACCTCACCAATCAATGGCACACAAAATCCTCTGGTCTCCCTGACTGCAACATTCAATAACAGAACATTCATGAAAATAACACCCACTAACTTTCCAATAACAGAATGTGTGAATATTAGAAACAGGGGCAGGTCGTTCACTCCTCACGCCTGCCTTGCCCTTCACTATGATCGTGACTGACCTGTTCTTGGTCTGAAATCCTCTTTTATACCCAATTCTCCATGGCCCTCAACTCTGTGACAGGCCAATATCCATCAACCTCCTCTTCAAATACTTTCAGTCATTAGCTCCCCAAACACTCTTGAGAAGAGAAATCCTGACATTCAATACCACATGTTTGAAGAAAGCCCTCACCGCTCCTAAATTATGGCTTATTGATGTGAACAAAGGAGGTTGAGAAAAGGGTTCAGGTAAAAATGACTGGTTCTGATATCCAGGCAGTGGTTGACTTCTGATGATATCAAGGAGCTAAAGAAAACTGGACTTAATGGGAATCAGAGTAAACTCTCCAGTGTTTGGAGTCAAACATTGCACAAAGGAAGATGGTCATCACCTCAGTCCTGGGTCACCTCTGTGGGAGATCCTCAGGGCAGCTTCCTCATCACAAACAGTTCCAGCTGCTTCATCAATGTCTCCCCACCCCCACCTTCCCAACCATAAGATCAGAGGTGGGGATGGTCACTGAAGATTCCACAATTTTCAGAACATTTTGACCCTTTCAGCTCCTGAACTGGTCTGTGTCCATGTGCAGCAAGACCCAGACTCCATTGAGGCGTGTGCGGTTAAAGTGTCTGTAACATTCATGTAACAGCACTGCCTGACACTGCACATTGCCACAGTGAAACAAGAGTTCATTCAGCACCTAACGCTGGTTTCACAGGAATGTGAGGAAGTCATTCAGCCCATTGACACTATTGGAGAAGAATAGGGAAAGCCCATTCAGTGTCTCCAGACTATTACTCAGGAAGAGAAGGAGTCTAGTGTGATGGGCCACACCACAGCCCCTCGAAAATATTTGAAGGCGGTAGCCTGGACTCTAATGTTTTCATATTTTAAAGGAAATGTAAACTGTCTGTCCCAGATACACCCAGAAATGTTCACCTCACCTTGTAATGTGTTAACATATAAGCAACACAGATCTCCCGCATTCCACTATTTTTAAAAAAGAACAAGTTAGTTTCTTAACTTTAATAGTGAACACTAAACAACAACTATTCATAAATACAAGCCCCTCTTTTCTTAGCTACTTACTATCTGACTCCAACTCTGTAAAAATATGCTGTTCCAACAACCCACATATTAAGTATTACAATCTCAAGGCCATACAGTCTCTATCTTCCCCTCTGTGTTCACTCTTTCCGCTGCTAATCTCCCTAGGTCATGTTTTTTTTTAACTGCCAGTAGGTTTTACATGAACATGTGCCTTTGATAGAGAGTGTTTGAGATGGTCAGTTAGCACTTCTGCTCTACAGCAGTTACTCTGTTGTTGGTTGGCAGCGGCTCTCCCTCTAGTGTTCAAAATGCTGGCTTTATATACTTCCCATGACACAATAATTCTCAAAATTTGATGGCTTTCCATCGCCGACACCTATACCCTTCGCATCAAACACAATTTTCAAAGGGTTTCAAAATATTTGGTGCAGATAAAACTGGTGCGGTGATTAATGCTGTTTTAAAATTCTCAAATACCTCCTGGCACTGTTCTGACCAACACAATTCTGTTTCCTTCATTAATAAATCCATCAGTGGTGCCAATACGCTGCTGAAGTTTGGAACAAACTTCCGATGGAGTCCACTCAGTTCCAAAAATCGTAGCACCTCTTTCTTTGAGAATGGACATGAAAATTCCTCAAAGCCCTTCGTCTTTGTGTTCCATGGGATCAACCTTCCATGTCCAATATAATGTCCCAAGAACGTCACCTCTGCCTTCGCGAATTCTGTTTATTAACAAGTTTTCTTGTAATCGTTCAACATGCTCTGCCAACTATAACATGTGAGCTTTCAATCACTTGCTGAAGAACACTACATCATACAGGTAAACCGCACAATTTGTTCATCTGGCCACAACTCTGTTCCTGAATCTTAAATGTGGTGGTGCATTATTCATTCATATGAAACTCTCGGTAACGTTTTTGTTATATCCAGTATCTTTACGAGATAGTTTAACTGACTCAACATTTTTTTTATTTGAAAGAGACCACTAAAACTGGCTTTGCCGAGATTTCCTACCACTGGTAGCAATATTAATACGTCATTCCCGTATCAAGATTGGGGAAGGAACGGTGAGAGTGAGTGACAGAGTGTCAGTTCCAGGAATGCAGTTTGTTCTTGGGAATGATTTAACAGGATACAAGGTGGGAGAGGTACCCCCTGTGGTGAAGAAGTCAAAGGAAGACGAGGGAACTGGGGAATTGAAAGAAACATTCTCAGGACTTTTTCCAGACTGTGTAGTAACATGATCCCATAAGTTACAGCAGGAAGGAACAATAAAAGAAAAAGACAAAGGAGTTGATGTTCAGTTAACTGACACCCTGTTTGATGTAACAGTGCAGAAAAAACCTGAAGAGGCAGAGGGTCAGGCAGAGGTGGGAAATCGTCAAAGTTTCAGAGTTTCTATCTGCCACCTGCTTCACTCTATGCTGTGCCCTTTTCAGGTCCTGTTTACATAACTCACGTACTCCATATAATCTCTCCCTCAACTCACATACATAATCCAAGTGGGAGACCTCTGACTTCGGTCCTGTCAATTTATATTTAATTTATTTCAAGGACCTCTCACTTCATGTACGAATATTAACTCAAAGGAAGTAAACTGAGTGGATTTATTTGGTGCATCTCCGATGGCAAGCAATTTAATGGGACACCTTTATCCCAATCATTCAGGCTGTTAACATGGTCTTCAGCATCTGATGCTAACTTCCCAAGGCTCCCTGGGATTCATGATGGGACGCACTTGATTTGAAGTGATGTATGCCTAAGCTACCCATGACTTCCTAAAACAGCTCAGCGGTAAAATGAGACCCTTCGTCTGACTGAATCTCTCTGCGTAACCCACGGTGAGTAAAGAAAGTTAACAACCCCTTTACCTCCCTTTTTGCCTTAGCACTCCAAAATGGAATTGCCTCCGGAAATCTGGGAGACACATCCATTATCATCAGCAAATATTGGTTTCCACTTTTATTTCTGAAAGGGGAGCTACACAATTAATCATAACCCACATGAAAGGTTCTTTGAATATAGGAATTGGCAACAAAGATGCTGCTTTTATTACTTTCTGTGACGTACCTACCATTTGGCATGTATGACAAGTACAACAAAAAATAACCACGTCCTTGTGCATTCCAGACCAATAGAAATGCATATGTATCTTAGCCTGAGTCTTCCGTACACCTAGGTGACCTCCTGCAGTTAGTTCATGTGCTAACCATAACACTGTATGCTACCAGTAATACAATGTGTTCCACTTCGGCCCATTTCCCTTCTGCACTAACCTGTTGTGGTCTCCATTTCAATTTTAGGATTGTATCTTCAAGTTAATAACGTTCGACAATATATTCTGATTCCTTTTCTGTGTGCGTGTATATGTGTAAGTGCGTGTACATATCTGATGTAAGTCCATTAGCCTTTCAGGACTAAACACGTCTGCCTGACCCTCTGCTTGTTCAGGTGTTTTCCTGCACCATTACATCAAACAGCGTATCAGTTAACTCAACTACAACTCCATTGTCTTTCTCTTTTGTTTTTCCTTCCTGCTGTAACTTATGACAGTGGGATCTTGTTACTACACAGCCTGGAAAAAATCCTGGTTATTTTTCTTTTAACTCCCCAGTTCCCTAGTCTTCCTTTGACTTCTCTACCACCTGGGTGCCTCTCCCACCTTGGATCCTGTTAAATCATTCCCAAGAAAAACCTGCATTCCTGGAACTGACAATCTGTCACTCACTCTCACCGTTACTTCCCCAATCTTGATTTGGCACACCAACCTGATGTTACACAAGGGCATGCTTAATTTCTGTCCCCATTCAACAGATTATCACGCTCTTGAGTACCATGTCAGGAAGAGTGAAAATACTTCTATAACTTACTATTAGCAGCTGAGAGAAAGTGGGGACTGCAGATGCTGGAGATCAGAGTCGAAAAGTTTGGGGCTGGAAAAACACGGCAAGTCAGGTAGCATCCGAGGGGCAGGAGAATCGACATTTCAGGCACAAGTCCTTCATCAGGAGAGTAGGGGGTAAGGGAGGGGGAAGTGGTTGTGAAATAAATAGAAGGGTGGGAGTGGAGCTGGGTGGAAGGGAGCTTGGAAGGCAATAGGTAGGTGTAGGTGGGGTGTGATGGTGATAGGTCGGAGAGGAGGGTGAAGTGGATAGGTGGTAGGACAGCTGAAACCGTCCAACTCTACAGCATCAACGTTGACTTCACCAATTTCCTAATCGCCCCGCCCCCAACCTTATCCCAGATGCAAAAGTTGAACTTAGCACCGCCCTCTTGCACTGTCATAACTGTCCATCTTGCTTCCCACATATCCCGTCCGACTTATCACTATCACTCCCACCTCCATTTCCTATCACCTTCCCAATGGCCCTCCCACCAGCCCAGCTCCTCACCTCCTATTTATTTTTCAGCCCTCTTGTCTCCCCACCACATTCCTGACGATGGGTTTATGCCTGATATGTCGATTGTCCTGCTCTTCGAATGCTGCCTGATCTATTGTGCTTTTCCAGTGTCACAACTTCTCAACTTTTTGAGACTGAGCGGATCCCGTATCTTGCAAAATTATATCTTCTTGTCCTTCTCTCCCTGTTCTTTCAGAGTAAACTTCAACCACAGAAGCGAATTCTTTATAGAGATCAGGCAGTGCCTCCATACACAGCCTCTGCCTAGGTTGTGCACTCTCTTGCAGCCCCTCAGCTCCATTTGGGGTCACCTTTTCCAAATTCACTCATGTCACTGGTTTAACCTCTTCCACACACCATTTCCAAAGTGTCTTCCTTCAACCCCCAGCACTGTGTGTCCCAGCTTACTGCAGTGAAACCACCTTTTCCCAGTGCCCTTCTTAAACCATCGGCACTGGAATTTTTTGTGTCCCACTCCCTTATACTGAGAACACCTGAGGGCTTTCACCACCTTTCAACCCCCTTGGGCTTTCTCTTTCACCTGTGGTAAACTATTGCTGTGTGTTTTACTCGTTTTGTATTGTAGGATCGCCCCTTCTCCCAATTTCTATCCCTCACAGGATGAAAATCCTCCCAGAAGCTAAATTTCTTCTCATGCACCAATGCATATTTACCTGCCATTTCTGCCGTGCTTCTTATTTCTTGAACTTTCTATTCATTCACATGAATTCTTACCATCTCGGGAAGTGAGTCTTTAAACTCCTCGAGCAGAATAATCTCCCTTCAGGCCTCACAATCTTGTCCATATTTAAGGCCTGCATTCATTTCTCAAAATGTCTGTGGTTACTTCTTTCAAACTCAACATCAGCCTGACCTGGTTCCGTCTCTATATTTCTGAACAGCTGTCTATATGCTTCTAGTACCAATTCATATGCACTCAAAATAGCCTGTCTGTCATTGCATAATCTCTTGCTCCCTCATGTGACAGCACTGCACATATCTTTCAAGCTGTGCACACCAGCTTAATCTGATCTACAATTACCCACTAGTTTCATGGAAACGCTATCTGCCAAGCCAATTTTGCAAATAAAACAAAAAAGGTTTTGACATTTTCCTCACCGAAATATGGCAATATATTATCATAGTAGAAAACATCTCTACGTTCTCCCTTCGTCTTCATCCTGCTAATTTAACTTTCTTACCTAATTCCAAACATCTGAATTTCAAACTCCCCCCCTCTTTTTCCTTTCTTTCTCTTTTTTTCTATCTCTTTCTGTCTCTTTCTTTATTTTCTAATTCATTTTGCCACATGTGCAATTTAAGTTTTTCTAACTCGTCTGCAGTTGCCTGTTTCTCTGATACACCAACGTGCTTGACTAACTCCATTACAATTTCAGCATTCCTTTTGTCCCTGGTGAAACCCAATTCTAATCTACTTGTAAATTCTAAAAGTCTGCCCTTCCTTTGTCTTTCCACGCCTTCTTGGCAAATTTGGGAACCACCTTCAAACTCAGAACCTCTTTAGTAACGTTAAAAGCAATTTATTTTAATTTAACCAACCACAAGGAAGAAAAATTAAATGAATTTTCTCACCAGTTTTATTTGAAGATTTAGGTCACTAGCTGCCAAGTGATGGAATCTGCTGGGACCTTTTGTACCCCAAACCTGTCCAAATCCCATACGACGAGCCCTTAAACCGTTATGATGTCAATGTCGAACCCCTCTGTTAATTAAAACCACACACCCACAAAAGCTCACCTCGCCTCATACTCTGTTAAAACATGAGTGACAAAGTCGTCCCAAATTCAACTATTAAAAGAAAAATAACAGTTTATAAGTATGTAAGTTAACTCGCTGAGCTGGAATGTTTGTTTTCAGATGTTTCGTGACCATGACTAGATAACATAATCAGTAAGAGTCTCCGGTGGTATGTCCCGGTTCTCTATTTATAATTTTTGGTTTCATAAGCTGGGTGATGTCATTTCCAGTTCTTGTTTTTCAAAGGAAGGTAGATAGGATCTAAAATGATATGTTTATTAATGTACTTCTGGTTAGAAGACCATGCCTGTCAGAACTTTTGTGCGTGTCTTTGTTTTGCCTTTCCGAGGATGTGTGTATAATCCCAGTCAAAGTGGTGTTCTTATTGTCTGTATGTATGGAAACTAGTGATAGTGGGTTATGTCTTTTGGTGGCCAGTTGGTGTTCATGTAACCTGGTAGCACGACAACAGGACAGTTTGAAATGGAGGAAAAATGATTTTACATACACTGTTTAATCAGAGTGTGTTCAGATAATGAAGATTGTTCCTATGTGTACAAGACATTCTGAATGAACAATGGATACACAGTTCACAAAAAATGATGCACATGATGTATAACATTTACAAAGCATTAAAACATTATTTTATCCTCATCTAAGTGATATGTTCCCCTTCTCTCAACGTTCCCCCTTTTCTGGGATTCCCTACTCTTGTCTCCCATTCTTTTCAGAATGTGTGTTATAAAGCTTGGTTATGGTGTCCCAACTTATTTCAGTTAATCCCCTTTCTACAAGGAATTAAATATATTGGCCTGTTGGATTCTTTCCAACGCTAGTGTCTGTCATGTTATTGGAGAGAAAAATTCTGGCATTAGACCCAGCATTTGAACATATGACTCTGTTGTAAATGCACAGTACGAAGGACCACAACACACAGGAATTGTCAAACCATTGAAGGATGTGCACCTACTTCTTTCGATAATCTCGTTTTCTCATTTTTCTTATCTCCACATCTTCATTCTGTCTCTCGTTCTCTCCTTTTATCTATTTAAGGAATCCACCAATTATTCCTCACGTCCCATCTCTCAAAACTCCTTCTTTCGGTTTATATCTATTGCTGTCATCTTGATGTAATGTGATCATAAGTGAGCAAGTTAAGTACAAAGACATGTGGGAGGAGTTGGCCAGAGTTAATTGGAAAGGAAGCCGAACAGGGAAGACCATGGAACAACAATGGCAGGATTTTCTGTGGATAATTCGGAGGATATCAGAAATTCATCCCAAAGGAGATGCAACATACTCATGGGAGGACAAGGCAGCCATGAGCGATAAAGTATCAAACCAAAAGAGGAAACATACAATCTGGTGAAGATGATTGGCAATCCAGATGATTAATTGGTTCTGAAACTACATAAGGCTGGCATCACTGACACTACACAGCTCTTAATCATGGTCAGGGAGAGAAACAGGGAAACACATTCACCTCAAACACAGAAGATGGCATTACTGAAGGAAAACTATAGATAAATTAAATAATTGAATTAAAATCAGTTAAATGCTTTTGCAGAATGTGTCAGATTGAAAGCATGACCCAGGGAAAGATCCTCAGCAGAATGATGATTTGAAAATGAAAGTATTAGCACATCAGAAACCAGAGTAGGTCATTGAGTAGAGGGCTGCTGGGTGAATGGGTCTCAATGTGAACTGGGGAACAGACAGCAGAATTGCATTGCAGATATTGCAGCTCAAAATTGTGTATTCATGTAGTGCTGCAGACCACAGCAGCAGGAGAAGCAGACCTGCATTCATACACAACCTGAACCCCTGTGGTCAGTATATTCTTTCTCAGATTAGGTCACCAAAACTGTATACAATACTCCAGGTACAGTCTCACCAACCCTGTACACAATACTTCAGGTACAGTCTCACCAACCCTGTACACAATAGTCCAGGTACAGTCTCACCAACCCTGTACACAATAGTCCAGCTACAGTCTCACCAACCCTGTACACAATACCCCAGGTACAGTCTCACCAATACACTATGAAACTACTTTAACATTTCGTTGCATCGATATTCTGATGCCTTTAATTGAAGGTTAACCCAACTTTTACTTTCTACTTACATAATTCTGAAGTTGTTATGTATGATTTCCTTTCAAAAATGCACACTGATTCTCTTCAATGTTTCTTTTAATTTCTAAATATCCAATAACACATCCTGTCTCATAGATTCCAAAAATGTCTCTACAGTTGTCAAGTTAATTGGTCTGCATTTCTCCACACTATTACTTTTTCCCTTTCGAGATGTTTGGATCCATTGCATTCATCTACCTACCATGCTTGGATCACGTTTATTACCTTTCATTTATCTATAATGGCTTTCCAGCTCTTTGGACTGTACAGGAAAATAAACCACAGTCATCGCCAGTGCAATTAATACTTCTATTGCTGATTTATATCTGACATTTTGAGGACATCTGTTTCGTCAGACTGAGCAATGCTCAATCCAGCTACATGTTCAAGTACTACCTTGTTACTGATAAGAATTGACTTTATGCCTTTAGCTCCTGAAGGCCGATATGATCACTTGGTATTTCTGGGTGATTTTCTGGCTCTTCCTCCATGAAGACAGATGCAAAGTAACTGGTTATTTCTCTGCAATTGCCCCGTTCTCCACAGTAACATCTCATCTCCCGATTACAAATTTCCACATTTGACCATGTTTTTATTTTGTTTCCTTTGAAAGACAGATCGTATATTTATGCAGTCTTTGAGTTCCTGTTTGTTAGCATGCATGTTTGCTTGTTGATTTCCTTATCAGTTTCATGTCTCTCCTTTTCTAGATTCTAAATTTCTGACATTTCTCAGGTTTCCACAATGTCTGGATTTCCTCTGAAGTCACTTCTTATGATTAATATAATCTTTAATTTGTTATATTAACCTTCATTAAGTCACTTTCTCACTCTTGGGTGTTTGTACGTTATAGAAATTGGCTTTTGTTTCAGACTTTGCAGTATCTGTATAAACTAGATATATCCAAGAACGTTGTAAGATGATAGAGAAGAAATTGTGGGGGCCTGGCAGATATTTTTACATCATCGCTGGCCATGGGTGTGGTCCCAGATGACTGGAGGACAGGGATTGTTGTGCCTTTATTCAAAAAAGGCGACAAAGTAAAACCTGGAAACTCTAGACCAGTAAACCGGACATCTGTAGTGGGTAAGGTACTTGAGAAGATTCTGAGATGTAAGATAAACGCATATTTGGAAAGGCATTGATTAGAAGTAGTCAGCACCGCTTTGTGTATGGGAGGTCATGGCTGACAGGTTTATTAGAGTTCTTTGATGAAGTGACCAGCAACGTTGACGAAGGTAGGGTGGTATACGTAGTCCAATTGATTTTAGTAAGGCCTTCAATAAGGGTTCACATGGTACGCTGCTCTGGAAAGTAGACTGCATGGAATGGAGTGGGAACATGGCAAATTAGATAGAAAATTGTCTTGATGGTAGGGAGCAGAGAGTAATAGTGGAAAGGATTCTTGTCGGACTGGAGGCTTGTCACTAGTGGTGTGCCTCAGTGGTCGGTGCTGGGACCATTACTGCTTGTTCTTTGTAAAATGATTTAGTTTAGAATGTGCAAGGGATGATTAGTAAGATTGCAGATGACAGTAAATAATGTGGTCTCGTGGATAGTGAGGAAGGTTATCAGAAATTTCAGCAGTACTTTGATCAGTTTGGACGTGCGCCAAGAAATGGCAAATTGAGTTGAATATGTATAAATGTGAGATCTTGCATTTTGCAAAGTCAATTCAAGGTCGGAGTTTCATCGTGAATGGTTGGACCTTTAGGGTTGCAGCGGAACAGACGGACCCTGGAATACAGGTGCACCGTTCGCTGAAAGTTGATTCAGAGTTAGACAGGGCAGTGAAGAAGGCTTTTGTCACATTGGCCTTCATCAGTCTGGGCATTGAATACCGAAGTTGGGGAGTTCTGTTGCAGTTATACAGGGTGGTGATGAGGTTATACCTGTAGCGTTATGTTTAGTTTTGTTCACTTTGCTCTTGGAAGGATGTTATTAAACTGGAAAGAGTGCACAAGAAATTTACGCAGATGTTGCCAAGGACTCTATTGTCTGGATTTTAAGGAGAGGTTGGACAAGCTAGAATTTTTTAACCTTAGGGTGTATGAGACTGATGGTGATCTGACAGAGTGTATAAGATCATGGGAGGCATGAACAGAGTGAATGCACTCAGTCATTTTTCCCCAGGGTTGGGTAATCCCGTACTAGAGGGCATCAGCTGAAGGTCAGAGGAGAAACAATAAAAGGGAACCTGAGAAGAAATGTTTTTGCACACAGGGTGTATGCATATGGAATGAGCTGCCAGTGGAAGTAGTTGACGTGCGTACATTAAAAACATTAAACAGGCATTTGGACAAATACATGGGTAGGAAAAGATTGGAAGGATACCGGGCAATAGCAGGGAAATGGGATTAGTGTGAATGAACATTTTGTTTGGAATGGACTACTTTGGGCCGAATGGAATATTTTTGTGCTGTAGGACTCGATGACTCAAACAACCATTGCTTGTATCTCATTGAATTTTATATTTTATTTTTTTCCAATTCACTGGAACTAACTTGACCCTCTAGCCTCCAGGCTTCCTCGATGTTTGACTATAATGTTCAAAATTTCTATATTGCATCACAATTCCTCAAAGCTGCTTCAGCGCCCGGTTAGTAATTAGTTCTCCAGACCACTCAACACCAAATCCGAAATAACCTGCCCTCTAGTTTTGTTCACAACCTCCTCTCCAACTACCTGATATACACTTACGGAATTAATTTTTCACAACATGAGCAGTAACTTAGGTAACGCAGTTTCGATGCAAATTGACACCATCCATTATTACTGCCGCACCCACGATTGTTTGTTACTCATTCACAGGATGAGGGCGTCGCATTTATAACCAGCACCTATTGCCCATGCCAGAGGGCAGTTAAGAGTCAACAGCGTTGCCTTGGGTCTGGAGTCACATGCAAGCCAGACCAGACCAGGGCAGTTTCCTTCCATAAAGGACAGCAGTGAACCAGATGAGTTTTTCCAACCATCGACAATGGATTCATAGTCTTCATAAACCATTCATTCCAGATATTTATTGAATTCACATTCCATCATCTGCCATGGCAGGGTTCGAACTCGGGTGCTCAGAACATTACCTGGATCTCTGGGCTAAGATACCAGCGATAATATCATTATGTCATTGCTTCAACTTACATATACTTGCATATCCAATTTCCACTTTGCACGACAGTTTTAGTCTTGATATATAACACGCCGATGTTTGCTTCTCCTTGCTATTTGTAAGATCCACCTAAACTGATTCTGTGGGATCTGAGGGACAGGGTCTGTAAAGGTATTAGTGATAGACTTGGACAAGACGTTTGGGGAGGACCACCTGGACGCTTAGATGATCTGAAGAATTGGTCAGCAACACAGGACAAGCATCAATATCCTCCCTGCTCTGCCAGGATAAGAGTCATCGTATTCTCTGTGCTCCCTCACACTCACTTTATATCTGTTTTAACACATATCCCCAAGCAAAGCTCACGCTTTATCTCCAAATAAGGCTCAAGCACGATCACTCTCACTATTGCATTCAGCACATTACCTCCCCCACTTTTTCTGTCACTGGCCCAGTAGCCCCTCACACTAATAACACTGCATGGATACAACACTGTGGTCAGACTCTCTTCGGAACCCTCACCCTTACCCCCTCCAGCACTAACAGCAGGGACACCCACTCCTACCCTCTTCTCCCATTCCAGGAGAACCAGTTTAGAACATAGAACATAGAACGTAGAACAACACAGCACCGAACAGGCCCTTCGGCCCACGATGTTGTGCCGAACTTCTATCCCATCCACGTACCTATCCAAATGCCGCTTAAAGGTCGCCAATGATTCTGACTCTACCACTCCCACGGGCAGCGCATTCCATGCCCCCACCACTCTCTGGGGAAAGAACGCACCCCTGACATCTCCCCTATACCTTCCACCCTTCACCTTAAATTTATGTCCCCTTGTAACACTCTGTTGTACACGGGGAAAAAAGTTTCTGACTGTCTACTCTATCTATTCCTCTGATCATTTCATAAACCTCTATCAAGTCACCCCTCATCCTTCGCCGTTCCAACGAGAAAAGGCCGAGAACTCTCAACCTATCCTCGTACGACCTACTGTTCATTCCAGGCAACAACCTGGTAAATCTTCTCCGCACCCTCTCCAAAGCTTCCACATCTTTCCTAAAGTGAGGCGACCAGAACTGCACACAGTACTCCAACTGTGGCCTAACCAAAGTCCTGTACAGCTGCAACATCACTTCACGACTCTTGAATTCAATCCCTCTGCTAATGAACGATAATACTCCATAGGCCTTCTTACAAACTCTATCCACCTGAGTGGCAACCTTCAACGATCTATGTACATAGACCCCAAGATCCCTCTGTTCCTCCACCTGACCAAGAACCCTACCATTAACCCTGTATTCCGCATTCTTATTTGTTCTTCCAAAATGGACAACCTCACACTTGGCAGGGTTGAACTCTATCTGCCACTCCTCAGCCCAGCTCTGCATCATATCTAAGTCCCTCTGCAGCCGACAACAGCCCTCCTCACTGTCCACAACTCCACCTATCTTTGTATCATCTGCAAATTTACTGACCCACCCTTCGACTCCCTCATCTAAGTCATTAATAAAAATTACAAACAGCAGAGGACCCAGAACTGATCCCTGCGGAACTCCACTTGTAACTGGACTCCATGCTGAATATTTACCATCTACCACCACTCTCTGACTTCGACCGGTTAGCCAGTTTTCTATCCAATTGGCCAAATTTCCCTCTATCCCATGCCTCCTGACTTTCCGCATAAGCCTACCATGGGGAACCTTATCAAATGCCTTACTAAAATCCATGTACACTACATCCACTGCTCTACCCTCATCCACATGCTTGGTCACCTCCTCGAAGAATTCAATAAGACTTGTAAGGCAAGACCTACCCTTCACAAGTCCGTGCTAGCTGTCCCTAATCAAGCAGTGTCCAGATACTCGTAAATCCTATCCCTCAGTATCCTTTCCATTACTTTGCCTACCACAGAAGTAAGACTAACTGGCCTGTAATTCCCGGGGTTATCCCTATTCCCTTTTTTGAACAGGGGCACAACATTCGCTACTCTCCAGTCCCCTGGTACCACCCCCGTTGCCAGTGAAGACGAGAAGATCATTGCCAACGGTACTGCAATTTCCTCTCTTGCTTCCCACATAATCCTACGATATATCCCGTCAGGCCCGGGGGACTTGTCTATCCCCAAGTTGTTCAAAATGTCCAACACATCTTCCTTCCTAACAGGTATCTCTTCTAGCTTATCAGTCCGTTTCACACTCTCCTCTTCAACAATACAGTCCCTCTCGTTCGTAAATACTGAAGAGAAGTACTTGTTCAAGACCTCTCCTATCTCTTCCGACTCAATACACAGTCTCCCACCACTGTCCTTGATCGGACCTACCCTCGTTCTCGTCATTCTCAGGTTTCTCACATACGCATAGAATGCCTTGGGGTTATCCTTGATCCTATCCGCCAAGGATTTTTCATGCCCTCTCTTAGCTCTCCTAATCCCTTTCTTCAGGTCCCTTCTGGCTATCCTGTATCCCTCCACTGCTCTGTCTGAACCTTGTTTCCTCAACCTTATGTAAGCCTCCTTCTTCCTCTTTACTAGACATTCAACCTCCCTCGTCAACCAAGGCTCCCTCACACGACCATTTCTTTCCTGCCTGATCGGTACATACATATCAAGGACACGTCGTATCTGCTCCTTGAAAAAGTTCCACATTTCCACCACATCCTTCCCTGACAGCCTATGCTCCCAACGTATGCTCCTCAAATCCTGTCTTACAGCATCGTAATTTCCCTTCCCCCAATTGTAAAAACTTCCTTGTTGTGCGCACCTATCTCTCTCCATAACCAAGGTGAAAGTCACAGAATTGTGGTCACCATCACCAAAATGTTCACCCACTAACAAGCCCACCACTTGTCACGGTTCATTACCGAGTACCAAATCCAATATGGCCTCCCCTCTGGTTGGACAATCTACAAACTGCGTTAGAAAAGCTTCCTGGACACACTGCACAAACACTACCCCATCCAATCTACTTGATCTAAACAGCTTCCAATCAATATTTGGGAAGTTGAAGTCGCCCATGACTACGACCCTGTGGCTTCTGCACCTTTCCAAAATCTGTTTCCCAATCTGTTTCTCCACATCTCTGCTGCTATTGGGGGGCCTATAATAAACACCCAACAAGGTGACTGCACCTTTCCTATTTCTGACTTCAGCCCATACTACCTCCAGAGGCAGATCCCCCCAAACTTCCTTTCTGCAGCCGTTATACCATTTCTAATTAGCAATGCCACCCCCCCCTCCTTTTTTACCACCATCCCTAATCTTACTGAAACATCTGTAACCAGGAACCTCCAACAGCCATTCCTGTCCCTCATCTATCCATGTTTCCGTGATGGCCACAACATCGTAGTCCCGGGTACCGATCCACGCCTTAAGTTCACCCACCTTATTTCTGATACTCCTTGCATTGAAGTATACGCACTTGAGCCCATCTCTGTGTCCGCAAGTAGTACCTGTCAGTGCTACCTTCACCACAGCCTCCCTACAGTCTTGGGCATCCTGACACACAGCTAGCTTACTTGCTGGACTACAAGTCCGGATCCCATCCCCCTGCCAAATTAGTTTAAACCCCCCCGAAGAGTGCTAGCAAACCTACCCCCCAGGATATTGGTGCCCTTCTGGTTCAGGTGCAACCCGTCCTGTTTATACAGGTCCCACCTTCCCCAGAATGCAGTCCAATTGTCCAAATATCTGAAGCCCTCCCTCCTACACCATCCTTGCAGCCACGTGTTCAACTGCACTCTCTCCCTATTCTTTGCCTCACTGTCACGTGGCACCGGCAACAACCCAGAGATGACGACTCTGTCTGTCCTAGCTTTTAGCTTCCAGCCAAACTCCTTGAGCTCTTGAATGACCTCCCCACCCCTCTTCCTACCTATGTCGTTGGTGCCAATGTGTACCACGACTTCTGGCTGCACACCCTCCCCCTTAAGGATTCTGAAGACACGGTCCGAGATGTCTCGGACCCTAGCACCCGGGAGGCAACAAACCATCCGAGAGTCTCGCCCATGTCCACAGAACCGCCTGTCCGTCCCTCTAACTAGAGAGTCCCCTATAACTAGCGATCTCCTCTTCCCCCCCTTTCCCTTCTGAATCTCAGAGCCACAGACCCCTTCACTGCAGCTTACACCTGCAAGGCTGTCCCCCCCCAACAGTTTCCAAAGCTGTATACTTACTTTTTAGGGGAACGACCACAGGGGAACCCTGCACTGCCTGCTTCTTCCCCTTCCCACCTCTAACTGTTACCCAGCTACCTCTGTTCTCCAGCGTAACTATGTCCCTGTAGCTTCTATCAATCACCCTCTCAGCCTCTCGAATAATCCTCAGCTCATCCAGCTCCAGTTCCAGTTCCCTAACTCGTTCGGTGAGGATCAGGATCTGACTGCATTTCCTGCACACGAAGTCGGCAGGAGTATCGGTGGTCACCCCTACCTCAAACTTCCTGCAGGAGGAACATTCCACCGCCTGCGCTGCCATGACTGTACACTGTCTCCAAAAACAAGAACACTGAGTCAATAACCTGTGGACTTTAAAGTTAGGTTAGAGGAGGAGGGTGGGAGGGAGGCCCTACGAAAGTAGGACCTGGGGTCTGGAACACACCCACTCAAATACTAATCACTTGCCTTCCCGCCCAGCTATGCGCTCCAACCTCACTTCCGCTGCCCGCTACAGGTAAGTAATTTTGAAACAAACTGTCTTACCTTCGCTGTCGTCTCAAGGGTTCGTTTTTCCTCGGCCGCTGCTCCCACTCAAAAAAAATCTACTTGATCTAAAGAGCTTCCAATCAATATTTGGGAAGTTGAAGTCGCCCATGACTATGACCCTGTGGCTTCTGCACCTTTCCAAAATCTGTTTCCCAATCTGTTTCTCCACATCTTTGCTGCTATTGGGGGGCCTATAATAAACACCCAACAAGGTGACTGCACCTTTCCTATTTCTGACTTCAGCCCATACTACCTCCAGAGGCAGATCCCCCTCAAACTTCCTTTCTGCAGCCGTGAGACCATTTCTAATTAGCAATGCCACCCCCCTCCTTTTTTACCACCCTCCCTAATCTGACTGAAACATCTGTAACCAGGAACTCTCTCACTCTCACTCTCTCCCACTCTCTCTCCCGCTCACTATGTCCCTCTTCCCCCCCTCACTCTCACCCACACTCTCTCTCTCGCCCACTCACTCTCACTTTCACCCACTCTCTGTCTCGCCCACACTCTCTCTTGCTCTCTCACTTTCGCCCACTCTCTCTCTCTCCTACTCTCTCTCTCGCCCACTATGTCCCTCTTCCCCCCTCACTCTCACCCACACTCTCTCTCTCGCCCACTCACTCTCTCTCTCGCCCATTCTCTGTCTCGCACACTCTCTCTCGTCCACTGTTTCTCTCTCTCGCCCACTCTCTCTCACCCAATCTTTCGCCCAGTCTCTCCCTCGCCCACTCTCTCTCTCACCCACTCTCTCACTCTCTCACTCTCGCTCACCCACTTCCTCTTGCCCACTCTCTCTCTCTCGCCCACACTCTTTCACACCTATTCTCTCAATCTCTCACTCTCTCTCTCCAACTCTTTCGCTCACCCACTCTCTCTCTCGCCCACTCTCTATCTTTCGCCCAGTCTCACTCTCGCCCACACTCTCTCTAGCCCATTCTCTCTCTCGTCCACTCTCTCTCGCCCACTCACACTCTCGTCAACTCTCTCTCACCCACTCTTTCTTTGGCCCAGTTTCACTCTCACCCACTCTCTGTCCCGCCCACTCTCTCTCTCGCCCACTCTCTCACTCTCTCCCACTCTCTCTCGCCCACTTTCTCACTCTCGCCCAGTCTCACTCTCACACACTCTCACTCGCCCACACTCTCTCTCACCCCCACTCTCTCCCGCCCACTCTCTCTCTCGCCCATTCTCTCTCTCGCCCACACTCTCACTCTCGCCCAGTCACACTCTCGCCCAATCTCTCTCACCCACTCTCTCTTTGGCCCAGTCGCACTCTCACTCACTCTCTGTCTCGCCTACACTCTATCTCGCCAACCCTCTCTATCGCCCGCTCTCTCTCTCTCACCCACTCTATCACTCTCGCCCACTCTCTCTCTGGCCAACACTCTCTCTCACCCACACTCTCTCTCGCCCACTCTCTTACTCTCTCCTACTCTCTCTCTCGCCCACTCTCTCTCTCGCCCACTCTCTCATTCTCGCCCACTCTCTCGCTCGCCCACTCTCTCTCTCACCCATTTTCTCACTCGCCCACTCTCTCACTCTCTCTCACACTCTCTCTTGCCCTCTCTCTCTCGCCAACACTCTCTCTCGCCGACTCTCTTTCTCCCACTCTCTCACTCTCGCCCACTCTCTCTCGCCCACTCTCTCTCTCGCCCACTAGGTCCCTCTTCCCCCCCTCAATCTCACCCACACTCTCTCTCTCGCCCACTCTCTCTCACCCACTCTTTCTCACATAATCTCTCTTTCGCCCAGTCGCTCTCTCGCCCACACTCTCTCTTGCCCACTCTCTTTCTCGCCCACTCTCCCTCTGTCCACTCACTCACTCTCGCCCACACTCTCTCTCGCCCACTCTGTCTCACCCCCACTCTCTCACTCCCACTCTTTCTCTCCCCACTCTCTCTCGCCCACTATCTGTCGCACTCACTCTCACCCACTCTCTTTCTCGCCCTCTCACTCTCTCACCCACTCTCTGTCGCCCACTCTCTATCTCTCGCCTAATCTTTCTCTATCGCCCACTCTTTCTTTCGCCTTCACTCTCTCTCACCCACTCTCTCTCGCCCACTCTCTCTCTCGCCCACTCTCTCAATCTCGCCCAGTTTCACTCTCACCTACTCTCTGTCTCGCCCACACTCTCTCTCACCCACTCTTTGTCGCCCACTCTCTCTCTCGTCCACTCTCTCACTCTCTCCTACTCTCTCTCTCACCCACTCTCTCTCTCATCCACTCTCTCACTCTCTCCCACTCTCTCTCTCGCCCACTATGTCCCTATTCCCCCTCACTCTCACCCACACTCTCTCTCTCGCCCACTCACTCTCACTTTCACCCACTCTCTGTCTCGCCCACACTCTCTCTTGCCCACTCACTCTCGCCCACTCTCACTCTCTCCCACTCTCTCTCTTGCCCACTATGTCCCTCTTCCCCCCCTCACTCTCACCCACACTCTCTCTCTCACCCACTCACTCTCTCTCTCGCCCACTCTCTCTCGCACACTCTCTGTCGCCCACTCTCTCTCACCCACTCCCTCTTGCCCACACTCTCTCTCGCCCATTCTCTCTCTCGTCCACTCACTCTCACCCACTCTCTCTCTCGCCCTCTCACTCTCTCACCCACTCTCTGTCGCCCACTCTCGATCTCTCGCCTAATCTTTCTCTATCGCCCACTCTTTCTTTCGCCTTCACTCTCTCTCACCCACTCTCTCTCTCGCCCACTCTCTGTAGCCCACTCTCTCTCTCGCCTTCACTCTCTCTCACCCACTCTCTCTCACCCACTCTCTCTCTCGCCCAGTCTCACTCTTACCTACTCTCTGTCTCTCCTACTCTCTCTCTAGCCCACTCTCTCTCTCGTCCACTCTCTCACTCTCTCCCACTCTCTCTCTCGCCCACTCTCTCTCTCGTCCACTCTCTCTCGCCCACTCTCTCTCTCGCCCACTCTTTCTCGCCCACTCTCTCTCTCTCACCCACACCCTCTCGCGCCCACTCTCTCTCTCACCCACTCTCTCACTCTCTCCCACTCTCTCTCTCGCCCACTCTCTCACTGTCGCCCAGTCTCACTCTCACACACTCTCTCTCGCCCACACTCTCTCTCACCCACACTCTCTCACGCCCACTCTCTCTCTCGCCCATTCTCTCGCTCTCGCCCACTCTCTCTTGCCCATTCTCTCTCGCCCACACTCTCACTCTATCCCACGCTCTCTCTCACCCACACTCTCTCTCGCCCACGTTCTCACTCTCTCCCACTCTCTCTCTCGCCCACACTCTCACTGTCGCCCAGTCACACTCTCGCACACTCTCTCTTTGGTCCAGTCTCACTCTGACCCACTCTCTGCTTCACCCACACTCTATCTCGCCCACTCTCTCTCGCCCACTCTCTCTCTTGCCCGCTCTCTCTCTCACCCACTGTATCACTCTCGCCCACTCTCTCTCTGGCCAACACTCTCTCTCACCCACACTATCTCTCGCACACTCTCTTACTCTCTCCTACTCTCTCTCTCGCCCACTCTCTCACTCCCGCCCACTCTCTTGCTCGCCCACTCTCTCTCTCGCCCACTCTCTCTCGCCCACACTCTCTCTCGCTGACTCTCTTTCTCCCACTCTCTCTCTCACCCACTCTCTCTCGCCCACACTCTCTCCTGCCCACACTCTCTCACGCCCACTCTCTCTCTCGCCCAGTCTCTCTCTCGCCCACACTCTCTCGCCCACACTCTCACTCTCTCCCACTCTCTCTCCCACCCACTCTCTCCTTGGCCCAGTCTCACTCTCACCGACTCCTTCTCTCGCCCACTCTCTCTCTCTCACCCACACTCTCTCTGGCCCACTCTCCCTCTCACCCAGACTCTCTCTCTCGCCCACTCACACTCTCTCTCGACAATTTCTCTCTCGCCCACTCACTTTCGCCCACTCTCTCACTCTGCCCCCTCTCTCTCACCCACTCTCTCTCGCCCACTCTCTCTCGCCCACTCCCTTTGCCCACTCTCTCACTCTCGCCCACTATCTCCCTCTGCCCCCTCTCTCACCCACTCTCTCTCGCCCATTCTTCCTCTGCCCCCTCACTCTCTCTCACCCACACTCTCTCTCGCCCACTCTCTCTCTCGCCCTCTCACTCTCTCACCCACTCTCTCTCTCGCCTTCACTCTCTCTCACCAACTCTCTGTCGCCCACTCTTTCTCTCGCCTCCTCTTTCTCTATCGCCCACACTCTCTCTTGCCCACACTCTCTCACCCTCTCTCTCTCGCCCACTCTTTCTCTCACCACACTCTCTCACCGACTCTCGCCCACTCTGTCTCTCTCCCACTCTCTCTCTCACCAACTCCTAACACACCCAGTTTCTCTCTCACCCACACTCTCTCTCTTCCACTCTCTCTCTCGCCCACTCTCTCACTCTCTCCCACTCTCTCACTCTCTCCCACTCTCTTTCTCGCCCAGTCACACGCTCACCCAATCTCTCTCACCCACTCTCTTTTTGGCCCAGTCTCTCTCTCACCCACTCTCTCTCTCGCCAACACTCTCTCTCGCCCACACTCTCTCTCTCGCCCACTCTCTCTCTCGCCCATGCTCTCTCTCGCCCACTCTCTCTCTCGCCCACTCTCTCACTCTCTCCTACTCTCTCTCTCGCCCACTCTCTCTCTCGCCCACTCTCTCATTCTCGCCCACTCTCTCGCTCGCCCACTCTCTCTCTCACCCATTTTCTCACTCGCCCACTCTCTCACTCTCTCTCACACTCTCTCTTGCCCTCTCTCTCTCGCCAACACTCTCTCTCGCCGACTCTCTTTCTCCCACTCTCTCACTCTCGCCCACTCTCTCTCGCCCACTCTCTCTCTCGCCCACTAGGTCCCTCTTCCCCCCCTCAATCTCACCCACACTCTCTCTCTCGCCCACTCTCTCTCACCCACTCTTTCTCACATAATCTCTCTTTCGCCCAGTCGCTCTCTCGCCCACACTCTCTCTTGCCCACTCTCTTTCTCGCCCACTCTCCCTCTGTCCACTCACTCACTCTCGCCCACACTCTCTCTCGCCCACTCTGTCTCACCCCCACTCTCTCACTCCCACTCTTTCTCTCCCCACTCTCTCTCGCCCACTATCTGTCGCACTCACTCTCACCCACTCTCTTTCTCGCCCTCTCACTCTCTCACCCACTCTCTGTCGCCCACTCTCTATCTCTCGCCTAATCTTTCTCTATCGCCCACTCTTTATTTCGCCTTCACTCTCTCTCACCCACTCTCTCTCGCCCACTCTCTCTCTCGCCCACTCTCTCAATCTCGCCCAGTTTCACTCTCACCTACTCTCTGTCTCGCCCACACTCTCTCTCACCCACTCTTTGCCGCCCACTCTCTCTCTCGTCCACTCTCTCACTCTCTCCTACTCTCTCTCTCACCCACTCTCTCTCTCATCCACTCTCTCACTCTCTCCCACTCTCTCTCTCGCCCACTATGTCCCTATTCCCCCTCACTCTCACCCACACTCTCTCTCTCGCCCACTCACTCTCACTTTCACCCACTCTCTGTCTCGCCCACACTCTCTCTTGCCCACTCACTCTCGCCCACTCTCACTCTCTCCCACTCTCTCTCTTGCCCACTATGTCCCTCTTCCCCCCCTCACTCTCACCCACACTCTCTCTCTCACCCACTCACTCTCTCTCTCGCCCACTCTCTCTCGCACACTCTCTGTCGCCCACTCTCTCTCACCCACTCCCTCTTGCCCACACTCTCTCTCGCCCATTCTCTCTCTCGTCCACTCACTCTCACCCACTCTCTCTCTCGCCCTCTCACTCTCTCACCCACTCTCTGTCGCCCACTCTCGATCTCTCGCCTAATCTTTCTCTATCGCCCACTCTTTCTTTCGCCTTCACTCTCTCTCACCCACTCTCTCTCTCGCCCACTCTCTGTAGCCCACTCTCTCTCTCGCCTTCACTCTCTCTCACCCACTCTCTCTCACCCACTCTCTCTCTCGCCCAGTCTCACTCTTACCTACTCTCTGTCTCTCCTACTCTCTCTCTAGCCCACTCTCTCTCTCGTCCACTCTCTCACTCTCTCCCACTCTCTCTCTCGCCCACTCTCTCTCTCGTCCACTCTCTCTCGCCCACTCTCTCTCTCGCCCACTCTCTCTCGCCCACTCTCTCTCTCTCACCCACACCCTCTCGCGCCCACTCTCTCTCTCACCCACTCTCTCACTCTCTCCCACTCTCTCTCTCGCCCACTCTCTCACTGTCGCCCAGTCTCACTCTCACACACTCTCTCTCGCCCACACTCTCTCTCACCCACACTCTCTCACGCCCACTCTCTCTCTCGCCCATTCTCTCGCTCTCGCCCACTCTCTCTTGCCCATTCTCTCTCGCCCACACTCTCACTCTATCCCACGCTCTCTCTCACCCACACTCTCTCTCGCCCACGTTCTCACTCTCTCCCACTCTCTCTCTCGCCCACACTCTCACTGTCGCCCAGTCACACTCTCGCACACTCTCTCTTTGGTCCAGTCTCACTCTGACCCACTCTCTGCTTCACCCACACTCTATCTCGCCCACTCTCTCTCGCCCACTCTCTCTCTTGCCCGCTCTCTCTCTCACCCACTGTATCACTCTCGCCCACTCTCTCTCTGGCCAACACTCTCTCTCACCCACACTATCTCTCGCACACTCTCTTACTCTCTCCTACTCTCTCTCTCGCCCACTCTCTCACTCCCGCCCACTCTCTTGCTCGCCCACTCTCTCTCTCGCCCACTCTCTCTCGCCCACACTCTCTCTCGCCGACTCTCTTTCTCCCACTCTCTCTCTCACCCACTCTCTCTCGCCCACACTCTCTCCTGCCCACACTCTCTCACGCCCACTCTCTCTCTCGCCCAGTCTCTCTCTCGCCCACACTCTCTCGCCCACACTCTCACTCTCTCCCACTCTCTCTCCCACCCACTCTCTCCTTGGCCCAGTCTCACTCTCACCGACTCCTTCTCTCGCCCACTCTCTCTCTCTCACCCACACTCTCTCTGGCCCACTCTCCCTCTCACCCAGACTCTCTCTCTCGCCCACTCACACTCTCTCTCGACAATTTCTCTCTCGCCCACTCACTTTCGCCCACTCTCTCACTCTGCCCCCTCTCTCTCACCCACTCTCTCTCGCCCACTCTCTCTCGCCCACTCCCTTTGCCCACTCTCTCACTCTCGCCCACTATCTCCCTCTGCCCCCTCTCTCACCCACTCTCTCTCGCCCATTCTTCCTCTGCCCCCTCACTCTCTCTCACCCACACTCTCTCTCGCCCACTCTCTCTCTCGCCCTCTCACTCTCTCACCCACTCTCTCTCTCGCCTTCACTCTCTCTCACCAACTCTCTGTCGCCCACTCTTTCTCTCGCCTCCTCTTTCTCTATCGCCCACACTCTCTCTTGCCCACACTCTCTCACCCTCTCTCTCTCGCCCACTCTTTCTCTCACCACACTCTCTCACCGACTCTCGCCCACTCTGTCTCTCTCCCACTCTCTCTCTCACCAACTCCTAACACACCCAGTTTCTCTCTCACCCACACTCTCTCTCTTCCACTCTCTCTCTCGCCCACTCTCTCACTCTCTCCCACTCTCTCACTCTCTCCCACTCTCTTTCTCGCCAAGTCACACGCTCACCCAATCTCTCTCACCCACTCTCTTTTTGGCCCAGTCTCTCTCTCACCCACTCTCTCTCTCGCCAACACTCTCTCTCGCCCACACTCTCTCTCTCGCCCACTCTCTCTCTCGCCCATGCTCTCTCTCGCCCACTCTCTCTCTCGCCCACTCTCTCACTCTCTCCTACTCTCTCTCTCGCCCACTCTCTCTCTCGCCCACTCTCTCATTCTCGCCCACTCTCTCGCTCGCCCACTCTCTCTCTCACCCATTTTCTCACTCGCCCACTCTCTCACTCTCTCTCACACTCTCTCTTGCCCTCTCTCTCTCGCCAACACTCTCTCTCGCCGACTCTCTTTCTCCCACTCTCTCACTCTCGCCCACTCTCTCTCGCCCACTCTCTCTCTCGCCCACTAGGTCCCTCTTCCCCCCCTCAATCTCACCCACACTCTCTCTCTCGCCCACTCTCTCTCACCCACTCTTTCTCACATAATCTCTCTTTCGCCCAGTCGCTCTCTCGCCCACACTCTCTCTTGCCCACTCTCTTTCTCGCCCACTCTCCCTCTGTCCACTCACTCACTCTCGCCCACACTCTCTCTCGCCCACTCTGTCTCACCCCCACTCTCTCACTCCCACTCTTTCTCTCCCCACTCTCTCTCGCCCACTATCTGTCGCACTCACTCTCACCCACTCTCTTTCTCGCCCTCTCACTCTCTCACCCACTCTCTGTCGCCCACTCTCTATCTCTCGCCTAATCTTTCTCTATCGCCCACTCTTTCTTTCGCCTTCACTCTCTCTCACCCACTCTCTCTCGCCCACTCTCTCTCTCGCCCACTCTCTCAATCTCGCCCAGTTTCACTCTCACCTACTCTCTGTCTCGCCCACACTCTCTCTCACCCACTCTTTGTCACCCACTCTCTCTCTCGTCCACTCTCTCACTCTCTCCTACTCTCTCTCTCACCCACTCTCTCTCTCATCCACTCTCTCACTCTCTCCCACTCTCTCTCTCGCCCACTATGTCCCTATTCCCCCTCACTCTCACCCACACTCTCTCTCTCGCCCACTCACTCTCACTTTCACCCACTCTCTGTCTCGCCCACACTCTCTCTTGCCCACTCACTCTCGCCCACTCTCACTCTCTCCCACTCTCTCTCTTGCCCACTATGTCCCTCTTCCCCCCCTCACTCTCACCCACACTCTCTCTCTCACCCACTCACTCTCTCTCTCGCCCACTCTCTCTCGCACACTCTCTGTCGCCCACTCTCTCTCACCCACTCCCTCTTGCCCACACTCTCTCTCGCCCATTCTCTCTCTCGTCCACTCACTCTCACCCACTCTCTCTCTCGCCCTCTCACTCTCTCACCCACTCTCTGTCGCCCACTCTCGATCTCTCGCCTAATCTTTCTCTATCGCCCACTCTTTCTTTCGCCTTCACTCTCTCTCACCCACTCTCTCTCTCGCCCACTCTCTGTAGCCCACTCTCTCTCTCGCCTTCACTCTCTCTCACCCACTCTCTCTCACCCACTCTCTCTCTCGCCCAATCTCACTCTTACCTACTCTCTGTCTCTCCTACTCTCTCTCTAGCCCACTCTCTCTCTCGTCCACTCTCTCACTCTCTCCCACTCTCTCTCTCGCCCACTCTCTCTCTCGTCCACTCTCTCTCGCCCACTCTCTCTCTCGCCCACTCTCTCTCGCCCACTCTCTCTCTCTCACCCACACCCTCTCGCGCCCACTCTCTCTCACCCACTCTCTCACTCTCTCCCACTCTCTCTCTCGCCCACTCTCTCACTGTCGCCCAGTCTCACTCTCACACACTCTCTCTCGCCCACACTCTCTCTCACCCACACTCTCTCACGCCCACTCTCTCTCTCGCCCATTCTCTCGCTCTCGCCCACTCTCTCTTGCCCATTCTCTCTCGCCCACACTCTCACTCTATCCCACGCTCTCTCTCACCCACACTCTCTCTCGCCCACGTTCTCACTCTCTCCCACTCTCTCTCTCGCCCACACTCTCACTGTCGCCCAGTCACACTCTCGCACACTCTCTCTTTGGTCCAGTCTCACTCTGACCCACTCTCTGCTTCACCCACACTCTATCTCGCCCACTCTCTCTCGCCCACTCTCTCTCTTGCCCGCTCTCTCTCTCACCCACTGTATCACTCTCGCCCACTCTCTCTCTGGCCAACACTCTCTCTCACCCACACTATCTCTCGCACACTCTCTTACTCTCTCCTACTCTCTCTCTCGCCCACTCTCTCACTCCCGCCCACTCTCTTGCTCGCCCACTCTCTCTCTCGCCCACTCTCTCTCGCCCACACTCTCTCTCGCCGACTCTCTTTCTCCCACTCTCTCTCTCACCCACTCTCTCTCGCCCACACTCTCTCCTGCCCACACTCTCTCACGCCCACTCTCTCTCTCGCCCAGTCTCTCTCTCGCCCACACTCTCTCGCCCACACTCTCACTCTCTCCCACTCTCTCTCCCACCCACTCTCTCCTTGGCCCAGTCTCACTCTCACCGACTCCTTCTCTCGCCCACTCTCTCTCTCTCACCCACACTCTCTCTGGCCCACTCTCCCTCTCACCCAGACTCTCTCTCTCGCCCACTCACACTCTCTCTCGACAATTTCTCTCTCGCCCACTCACTTTCGCCCACTCTCTCACTCTGCCCCCTCTCTCTCACCCACTCTCTCTCGCCCACTCTCTCTCGCCCACTCCCTTTGCCCACTCTCTCACTCTCGCCCACTATCTCCCTCTGCCCCCTCTCTCACCCACTCTCTCTCGCCCATTCTTCCTCTGCCCCCTCACTCTCTCTCACCCACACTCTCTCTCGCCCACTCTCTCTCTCGCCCTCTCACTCTCTCACCCACTCTCTCTCTCGCCTTCACTCTCTCTCACCAACTCTCTGTCGCCCACTCTTTCTCTCGCCTCCTCTTTCTCTATCGCCCACACTCTCTCTTGCCCACACTCTCTCACCCTCTCTCTCTCGCCCACTCTTTCTCTCACCACACTCTCTCACCGACTCTCGCCCACTCTGTCTCTCTCCCACTCTCTCTCTCACCAACTCCTAACACACCCAGTTTCTCTCTCACCCACACTCTCTCTCTTCCACTCTCTCTCTCGCCCACTCTCTCACTCTCTCCCACTCTCTCACTCTCTCCCACTCTCTTTCTCGCCAAGTCACACGCTCACCCAATCTCTCTCACCCACTCTCTTTTTGGCCCAGTCTCTCTCTCACCCACTCTCTCTCTCGCCAACACTCTCTCTCGCCCACACTCTCTCTCTCGCCCACTCTCTCTCTCGCCCATGCTCTCTCTCGCCCACTCTCTCTCTCGCCCACTCTCTCACTCTCTCCTACTCTCTCTCTCGCCCACTCTCTCTCTCGCCCACTCTCTCATTCTCGCCCACTCTCTCGCTCGCCCACTCTCTCTCTCACCCATTTTCTCACTCGCCCACTCTCTCACTCTCTCTCACACTCTCTCTTGCCCTCTCTCTCTCGCCAACACTCTCTCTCGCCGACTCTCTTTCTCCCACTCTCTCACTCTCGCCCACTCTCTCTCGCCCACTCTCTCTCTCGCCCACTAGGTCCCTCTTCCCCCCCTCAATCTCACCCACACTCTCTCTCTCGCCCACTCTCTCTCACCCACTCTTTCTCACATAATCTCTCTTTCGCCCAGTCGCTCTCTCGCCCACACTCTCTCTTGCCCACTCTCTTTCTCGCCCACTCTCCCTCTGTCCACTCACTCACTCTCGCCCACACTCTCTCTCGCCCACTCTGTCTCACCCCCACTCTCTCACTCCCACTCTTTCTCTCCCCACTCTCTCTCGCCCACTATCTGTCGCACTCACTCTCACCCACTCTCTTTCTCGCCCTCTCACTCTCTCACCCACTCTCTGTCGCCCACTCTCTATCTCTCGCCTAATCTTTCTCTATCGCCCACTCTTTATTTCGCCTTCACTCTCTCTCACCCACTCTCTCTCGCCCACTCTCTCTCTCGCCCACTCTCTCAATCTCGCCCAGTTTCACTCTCACCTACTCTCTGTCTCGCCCACACTCTCTCTCACCCACTCTTTGCCGCCCACTCTCTCTCTCGTCCACTCTCTCACTCTCTCCTACTCTCTCTCTCACCCACTCTCTCTCTCATCCACTCTCTCACTCTCTCCCACTCTCTCTCTCGCCCACTATGTCCCTATTCCCCCTCACTCTCACCCACACTCTCTCTCTCGCCCACTCACTCTCACTTTCACCCACTCTCTGTCTCGCCCACACTCTCTCTTGCCCACTCACTCTCGCCCACTCTCACTCTCTCCCACTCTCTCTCTTGCCCACTATGTCCCTCTTCCCCCCCTCACTCTCACCTACACTCTCTCTCTCACCCACTCACTCTCTCTCTCGCCCACTCTCTCTCGCACACTCTCTGTCGCCCACTCTCTCTCACCCACTCCCTCTTGCCCACACTCTCTCTCGCCCATTCTCTCTCTCGTCCACTCACTCTCACCCACTCTCTCTCTCGCCCTCTCACTCTCTCACCCACTCTCTGTCGCCCACTCTCGATCTCTCGCCTAATCTTTCTCTATCGCCCACTCTTTCTTTCGCCTTCACTCTCTCTCACCCACTCTCTCTCTCGCCCACTCTCTGTAGCCCACTCTCTCTCTCGCCTTCACTCTCTCTCACCCACTCTCTCTCACCCACTCTCTCTCTCGCCCAGTCTCACTCTTACCTACTCTCTGTCTCTCCTACTCTCTCTCTAGCCCACTCTCTCTCTCGTCCACTCTCTCACTCTCTCCCACTCTCTCTCTCGCCCACTCTCTCTCTCGTCCACTCTCTCTCGCCCACTCTCTCTCTCGCCCACTCTCTCTCGCCCACTCTCTCTCTCTCACCCACACCCTCTCGCGCCCACTCTCTCTCTCACCCACTCTCTCACTCTCTCCCACTCTCTCTCTCGCCCACTCTCTCACTGTCGCCCAGTCTCACTCTCACACACTCTCTCTCGCCCACACTCTCTCTCACCCACACTCTCTCACGCCCACTCTCTCTCTCGCCCATTCTCTCGCTCTCGCCCACTCTCTCTTGCCCATTCTCTCTCGCCCACACTCTCACTCTATCCCACGCTCTCTCTCACCCACACTCTCTCTCGCCCACGTTCTCACTCTCTCCCACTCTCTCTCTCGCCCACACTCTCACTGTCGCCCAGTCACACTCTCGCACACTCTCTCTTTGGTCCAGTCTCACTCTGACCCACTCTCTGCTTCACCCACACTCTATCTCGCCCACTCTCTCTCGCCCACTCTCTCTCTTGCCCGCTCTCTCTCTCACCCACTGTATCACTCTCGCCCACTCTCTCTCTGGCCAACACTCTCTCTCACCCACACTATCTCTCGCACACTCTCTTACTCTCTCCTACTCTCTCTCTCGCCCACTCTCTCACTCCCGCCCACTCTCTTGCTCGCCCACTCTCTCTCTCGCCCACTCTCTCTCGCCCACACTCTCTCTCGCCGACTCTCTTTCTCCCACTCTCTCTCTCACCCACTCTCTCTCGCCCACACTCTCTCCTGCCCACACTCTCTCACGCCCACTCTCTCTCTCGCCCAGTCTCTCTCTCGCCCACACTCTCTCGCCCACACTCTCACTCTCTCCCACTCTCTCTCCCACCCACTCTCTCCTTGGCCCAGTCTCACTCTCACCGACTCCTTCTCTCGCCCACTCTCTCTCTCTCACCCACACTCTCTCTGGCCCACTCTCCCTCTCACCCAGACTCTCTCTCTCGCCCACTCACACTCTCTCTCGACAATTTCTCTCTCGCCCACTCACTTTCGCCCACTCTCTCACTCTGCCCCCTCTCTCTCACCCACTCTCTCTCGCCCACTCTCTCTCGCCCACTCCCTTTGCCCACTCTCTCACTCTCGCCCACTATCTCCCACTGCCCCCTCTCTCACCCACTCTCTCTCGCCCATTCTTCCTCTGCCCCCTCACTCTCTCTCACCCACACTCTCTCTCGCCCACTCTCTCTCTCGCCCTCTCACTCTCTCACCCACTCTCTCTCTCGCCTTCACTCTCTCTCACCAACTCTCTGTCGCCCACTCTTTCTCTCGCCTCCTCTTTCTCTATCGCCCACACTCTCTCTTGCCCACACTCTCTCACCCTCTCTCTCTCGCCCACTCTTTCTCTCACCACACTCTCTCACCGACTCTCGCCCACTCTGTCTCTCTCCCACTCTCTCTCTCACCAACTCCTAACACACCCAGTTTCTCTCTCACCCACACTCTCTCTCTTCCACTCTCTCTCTCGCCCACTCTCTCACTCTCTCCCACTCTCTCACTCTCTCCCACTCTCTTTCTCGCCCAGTCACACGCTCACCCAATCTCTCTCACCCACTCTCTTTTTGGCCCAGTCTCTCTCTCACCCACTCTCTCTCTCGCCAACACTCTCTCTCGCCCACACTCTCTCTCTCGCCCACTCTCTCTCTCGCCCATGCTCTCTCTCGCCCACTCTCTCTCTCGCCCACTCTCTCACTCTCTCCCACTCTCTCACTTTCTCCCAATCTCTCTCTCACCAAGTCACACGCTCACCCAATCTCTCTCACCCACTCTCTCTTTGGCCCAGTCTCTCTCTCACCCACTCTCTCTTTGGCCCAGTCTCTCTCTCACCCACTCTCTCTCTCGCCCACTCTCTCACTCTCTCCCACTCTCTCACTTTCTCCCAATCTCTCTCTCACCAAGTCACACGCTCACCCAATCTCTCTCACTCACTCTCTTTTTGGCCCAGTCTCTCTCTCACCCACTCTCTCTCTCACCCACCTCTCTCTCTCGCCAACACTCTCTCTCGCCCACACTCTCTCTCTCGCCCATTCTCTCTCTCGCCCATGCTCTCTCTCGCCCACTCTCTCTCTCACCCACTCTCTCTCTCGCCAACACTCTCTCTCGCCCACACTCTCTCTCTCTCGCCCACTCTCTCTCTCGCCCATGCTCTCTCTCGCCCACTCTCTCTCTCGCCCACTCTCTCACTCTCTCCCACTCTCTCACTTTCTCCCAATCTCTCTCTAACCAAGTCACACGCTCACCCAATCTCTCTCACCCACTCTCTCTTTGGCCCAGTCTCTCTCTCACCCAGTCTCACTCTCTCCCACTCTCTGTCTCGCCCACACTTTCTTGCCCACTCTCTCACTCTCTCCCACTCTCTCTCCCACCCACTCTCTCCTTGGTCCAGTCTCACTCTCACCGACTCCTTCTGTCGCCCACTCTCTCTTTCTCACCCACACTCTCTCTCGCCCACTCTCCCTCTTGCCCACTCTCTCTGTCGCCCAATCTCTCACTCTCGCCCACTGTCTCTAGCCAACACTCTCTCTTGCCCACTCTCTCTCTCACCCAGACTCTCTCTCTCGCCCACTCACACTCTCTCTCGACAATTTCTCTCTCGCCCACTCACTTTCGCCCACTCTCTCACTCTGCCCCCTCTCTCTCACCCACTCTCTCTCGCCCACTCCCTTTGCCCACTCTCTCACTCTCGCCCACTATCTCCCTCTGCCCCCTCTCTCTCACCCACTCTCTCTCGCCCATTCTTCCTCTGCCCCCTCACTCTCTCTCACCCACACTCTCTCTCGCCCACTCTCTCTCTCGCCCTCTCACTCTCTCACCCACTCTCTCTCTCGCCTTCACTCTCTCTCACAAACTCTCTGTCGCCCACTCTTTCTCTCGCCTCCTCTTTCTCTATCGCCCACACTCTCTCTTGCCCACACTCTCTCACCCTCTCTCTCTCGCCCACTCTTTCTCTCACCACACTCTCTCACCGACTCTCACCCATTCTGTCTCTCTCCCACTCTCTCTCTCACCAACTCCTAACACACCCAGTTTCTCTCTCACCCACTCTCTCTCTCTTCCACTCTCTCTCTCACCCACTCTCTCATTCTTGCCCACTCTCTCTCTCGCCCACTCTCTCACTCTCGCCCACTCTCTCTCTCGCCCACTCTCTCACTCTCTCCCACTCTCTCACTCTCTCCCACTCTCTCTCTCGCCCAGTCACACGCTCACCCAATCTCTCTCGCCCATGCTCTCTCTCGCCCACTCTCTCTCTCACCCACTCTCCCTCTCGCCAACACTTTCTCTCGCCCACACTCTCTCTCTCGCCCACTCTCTCACTCTCTCCCACTCTCTCACTTTCTCCCAATCTCTCTCTCACCAAGTCACACGCTCACCCAATCTCTCTCACCCACTCTCTCTTTGGCCTTGTCTCTCTCTCACCCACTCTCTCTCTCGCTCACTCTCTCTCTCGCCCACTCTCTCACTCTCTCCCACTCTCTCACTTTCTCCCAATCTCTCTCTCACCAAGTCACACGCTCACCCAATCTCTCTCACCCAGTCTCTCTTTGGCCCAATCTCTCTCTCACCCAGTCTCCCTCTCTCCCACTCTCTGTCTCGCCCACACTTTCTCTCGCCCACACTCTCTCGCCTACACTCTCTCTCGGCCACTCTCTCAGTCTCTCTCACTGTTTCTCGTCCACTCTCTCACTCTCGCCCACTATCTCCCTCTGCCCCCTCTCTCTCGCCCACAGTCTCTCTCGCCCACTCTCCCTCGCCCACTCTCTCTCGCCCACTCTCTTACACTCTCCCACTCTCTCTGTCTCTCTCGCCCACTGTCTCTCTCTCTGTCACACACACACACTCTCTCGCCCACTTTCTCTCTCTCTCGCATTCTCTCTCTCGCGCCCACTCTCTCTCTCACCCACTCTCTCGCTCTCATCCACTCTCTCTCTCACCCACTCTCACTCTCTCCCACTCTCACCCTCGCCCACTCTCTCACTCTCGCCCACTCTCTCTCACTCTCACCTGCACCACCCTCACTCTCTCCAGCCCTTCGCTCTCATTTGCACTCTCTTTCGCTTACTCCCCTCTCTCTCACTTATCCCCGTCTGTCGCTCTCTCTCGCTCTTGCTCTATCTCTCTCTTTCTCTTCCTGTGTCATTCTCTCCCTCTTTTGCTCATCTGCTCTCTCGCCATCTCCCCCTCTCTTGCTCCCCCTTTCTCCCCCTCATTGTCGCCTCTCCCTCACACTGTCTCATCTCCCCTCTCGTCCCCTCTCTCTCCCCCTCTCTCTCCCTCTCTCTCTTCTCCTCTCTCGTCTCCCTCTCGCATCCCCTTTCTCTCCCCCTCACGTTCCCTTCTCTCCCCCATCGCCCCCTCTCCCTCGTCCCCTCTCTCTCCCTCTCTCACCCCCGCTCTCTCCCCCCCTCCCTCCGTCTCTCGCCCCCATCATTCCCTCTCTCTCTCCCTGTATCGTCCCCTTTCTCTACCTCTCTCTCAATTTCTCTGACTCCCTTGTCCCCTCTCTCTCCCACCATTGTCCCCTCTCTGTCCCTCCCTCATCCCCTCTCTCTCCCCTCTCGTCCCCTCTCTCTCCCTCCTTCATCCTCTCTCTCTACCCTCTCGTCCCCTCTCTCTCTCTCCCCTCTTGTCCACTCTCTCTCCTTCCCTCGTCCCCTCTCTCTCCCCATATCGTCCCCCTTTCCCTCTCCCTCCCTCTCTCTCCCCCCCATTGTCCTCTCTCTCTCTCTCTCTCGCTCTCTCCCTCGTCCCCCCCCTCTCTCCCTCTCTCATCCCATCTCTCTCCCACTCTCTCTCACTCTCTCTCCCCGCATCGTCCCCTCTCTCTCCCCGTATCGTCCCCTTTCTTTCCCTCTCTCTCCTTCTCTCGTCACCCTCTCTCTCCCCCACTCTCGTCCCCTCTCTCCCCCCCAAACGTCCCCTCTCTCTTCCTCTCTCATACCCGCTCTCGCCCCCTTCTCTCCCTCTCTCACCCCCATCGTCCCCTCTCTCACCCTCATTCGTCCCCTGTCTCTCCCTCTCTTATTCCCACTCTCTCACCCTCTTGTCCCTGTCTCTCCCCCATTGTCCGCTCTTTCTCCCTCTCCTCCTTCTCTCTCCGTCTCTCTCCATCTCTCTCCTCCATCGTCCCCTCTCTCCCTCTCTCGTCCCCTGTCTCACCCCCATCGTCCCCTCTCTCCCCCTCTCTCTTCCTCTCCCCCATCCTCCCCTCTCTCTCCCCTCTCGTTCCCCTCTCTCCCCATCGTCCCCCCTCTCTCCCATCACTCTGCCCTCACTCTCACCTTTCTCTCCCTCTCTCATCCCCTCTCTTTCCACCTCTCGTCCCCTCTCTCTCCCCCTCTCTCGTCCCCTCTCTGTCCCGTGCTCGTCCCCCTCTCCCCCCTCTCGTCCACTCTCTCTCCCTCACTCTCCCCCATCGTTCCCTCTCTCTCCCGCTCTCGTCCTCTCTCCCCATCATTCGTCCCCTCTCTCTCCCACATCATCCCCCTCTCTCCCCCATCATCTCCTCTCTCTCCCCTCTCTCGTCCCTCTCTCCCTACTCTCATCCCCTCGCTCTCCCCTCTCTCTCCTTCTCTAAACCCTCTCTCTTCCCCGCTCTCTCCCCCTCTCGTCCCCTCTCTCTCCCCATTCTCCCCTCTCTCTCTCCCTCTCTTTCCCCCTCTCGTCCTCTGTCCCCCGCCATTGTCCCCCCTCTCTCACCCTCTCTCCCCTCTCTCCCTCCCCTCTCTGTCCCACTCACGTGTCCTCTCTACCTCTCTCGTCACCCCTCTCTACCCCTTCGTCCTCTCTCTCTCTCCCTCTCGTCTCCCCTCTCTCCCCCATCATCCCCTCTCTCTCCACCTCTCGTCCACTCTCTCTCCCCCATCGTCCCCTCTGTCTCCCCTCACTCTCTCCGCCATCATGCCCTCTCTCTCCCCAATTATCCCCTCTCTCTCCCTCTCTCTCCTCTATCTCCCTCACTCTCTCCTCTCTCTCCCCTCATCGTCCTCTCTCTCCCCCATCATCCCCTCTCTCTCCCTCTCTCTCACCTCTCTCTCCACTCTCTCTCCCCCCTCTCTCTCTCCACATCGTCCAGTCTCTCTCCCTCTCTCTTTCCCCTCTGCCTCCCCTCTCTCTCCCTCCATCGACCCCTCTCTCTCCGTCTCCCTATCGCCCGTCGTCCCCTCTCTCCCCTCTCTCCCCTCTCTCTCCCCCCATCGTCCCCTCTCTCTCCTTCTCTTCTCCCCTCTCTCGTCCCCTCTCTCTCTACCATCGTTCGCCCCCCTCTCTCTCCCCTCTCTATCCCTCTCTCGTCCCCTCACTTTCCTCCCATCGTCCCATCGGTCTCCCCTATCTCTCCGCCTCTCGTCCCCTCCATCTCTCTCTTTTGTCCCCTCTCTCTCCCCATTCGTCCCTCCTCTCACCCTCTCCCTCCCCTCTCACTCCCTCTCTTGTCCCCTCTCTGTACCCCCACCGTCCCCCTCTCTCCCTCTCTCTCCCCTCTCTCTCTCTCCCCTCATCCCCTCTCTCTCACCCCATCGTTCCCCCTCTCTCCCTCTCCCTCCCCTCTCTCTCTCGTCCCCTCTCTCTCACACCATCGTCCCCTCTCTCTCACTCTCTCTCCCCCCCATCGTCCCCTCTCCCTCACCCTCTCGTCCCCTCTCTCTCCCCCTCTCATCCCCACGCTCCCCTGTATCATCGCCTCTCTCCCCCTCTCTCTTTCCCATCTCTCTCTCGTCCACTCTCTCTCCCCCTCACATCACCTCTCTCTCCCCTCTCTCGTCCCCTCTCCCTCCCCCTATCTCTCTCCCTCTCTCGTCCACTCAGTCTCCCTCTCTCTCCCCGTCACCCCCATTGTCCCCGCTCTCTCCACCGCTCGTCCCTTCTCTCCCCCCATCATCCCCTCTCTCTCTCCCCCATCCTCCCATCTCTCTCCACACTCGTCCCCTCTCTCTTCCCCTCTTGTCCCACCTCTCTTACCCTCTCCCTCCCCCCTCTCTCCCCCGCTCACTCCCCCCTCTCCCCTATCGTCCGCTCTCTCTCCACACTCATCCCCAATCTCTCCCCCTCTTGTCCCACCACTCTTAACTTTTCACTCCCCCCTCTCTCCCCCTCTCACTCCCCCCTCTCCCCCATCGTCCCCTCTCTCTCCACTCTCGTCCTCTCTCTTTCCCCCTCTTGTCCCACCTCTCTTACCCTCTCTCTCCCCCCTCCCCCTCTCACTCCCCTCTCTCCCCCCATCATCGCCTCTCTCTCCCTCTCTTGTCCCCTCTCTCCCCCCTCGTCCCCTCATTCTGCCCCTCTCGTCACCTCTCTCGCCCCTCTGTCTCACCTCTCTCTTCCTCTCTCTCTTCCCATCTCGTCTCCTCTCTCTCCACTCTCTCTCCACTCTCTCGTCCCCGCTCTTCACCCCCTCTCTCCCTCTCTCTCGTCCCCTCTCTCCCCCCTCTCGTCCCCTCTCTCTCCCCCCATCGTCCCCTCTCTCTTCCCCATCGTCCCCTCTCACTCCCCCTGTCATCCCTTCTCTCTCACCCCCGTCCCCACTCTCTCCGCTCTCGTTCCACTCTCCTTCTCTCCTCCCCTCTCTCTCCCTCTCTCGTCCCCTCTCTCTCCACACTCGTCCTCTCTCTCCCCCCCTTGTACAATCTCTCTTACCCTCTCTCTCCCCCCTCTCCCCCGCTCATCCCCCCTCTCCCACATGGTCCCCTCTCTCTCCCCTTGTGCCCTCTCTCCCCTCCCCCTCTCTCATCCCCCCTCTCTCCCTCCCCCATCTCTCCGTCCCTCATCCCATCTCTCTCCACACTCGTCCTCTCTCTCTCCCCCTCTTGTCCCACCTCTCTAACCTTTTCTCTCCCCTCTCTCTCCCCCTCTCACTCCCACTCTCCCCCCATCATTCCCTCTCTCTCCCTCTCTCGTCTCCTCTCTCCCCCCTCGTCCCCTCATTCTGCCCCTCTCATCACCTTTCTCGCCCCTCTGTCTCACGTCTCTCGTCCTCTCTCTCTCCCCATCTCGTCCCCTCATTCCCCCCTCTCTCTGCACTCTCTCGTTCCCGCTCTTTCCCCCTCTCTCTCCCTCTATCGTCCGCTCTCTCCCCGTCTCTCGTGCCCTCTCTCTTCCCATCGTGCCCTCTCTTACCCCCAGTCGTCCCCTCTCTCTCCCTCTCTCTCCCCCCATTGGCTCCTCTCTCTCACTCTCTCTCCCCTCACTCCCTCTCTCTCCCCTCACTCTCCACACTCTCTCCCCTCTCTCCCCACATCGTGCCTTTCTCTCCCCCCCTCTCCTTCTCTCGTCCCCTCTCTCTCCCCCACTCGTCCACTAGCTCCCCCTCTCATCACCTGCTCCCCCCACTCTTCCCTCTCTCTCTCTCATCACCTCTCACCCTCTCTCAATCCTCTCTCTCCACCCTCGTCCTCTCTCTCTCTCTCCCCCTCTTGTCGCACTTCTGTTACACTCTCCCTCCCCCTCTCTGCCTCTCACTCCTCCAATCTTCCCCCATCGCCCCCTCTCTCTCCTTCTCTCATCCCCCTCTCCCCCCTCATCCACTCGCTTCGCAATCTCATCACCTCTGTCCCCCTCTCTCTTCCCCTCTCTCTCTCGACCACTCTCTCTCCACTCATGTCAACTCTCTCTCCTCTCTCTCTCGTCCCTTCTCACTCCCTCATCCAATCTCTCTCGCCTCTCCCTCCCCCTCTCTCTCCCTCTCCCGTCCCCTCTGTCTCCCTCTCTCTCCCCGTCACCCCCATCGTCCCCGCTCTCTCCACCTCTCGTCCACTAGCTCCCCCTCTCATCACCTATTCCCCCCTCTCTTCCCTCTCTCTCTCATCACCTCTCTCCCTCTCTCAATCCTCTCTCTCCACCCTCATCCTCTCTCTCTCTCTCTCTCTCTCTCTCTCCCCCCTCTTGTCGCACTTCTGTTACACTCTCCCTCCCCTCTCTCCGCCTCTCACTCCTCCAATCTTCCCCCATCGTCCCCTCTATCTCCTTCTCTCATCCCCCCTCTCTCCTCCCCCTCGTCCCCACGCTCCCCCCTCTCATCACCTCTCTCCCCCTATCTCTTCCCCTCTCTCTCTCGACCACTCTCTCTCCGATCACGTAAACTTTCTCTCCCCTCTCTCGTCCCTTCTCACCCCTCTCATCCAATCTCTCTCCCCTCTCTCATCCCCTCTCCCTCCCCCTCTCTCTGCCTCTCCCGTCCCCTCTGTCTCCCTCAGTCTCCCCGTCACCCCCATCGTCCCCGCTCTCTCCACCTCTCATCCACTCTCTCTGCCCCATCATCCCCTCTCTCTCTCCCCCTTCCTCCCATCTCTCTCCCTCTCACAACCCCTCTGTCTCACCCTCTCGTCCCCTCTCTCTCCCTCTCACCTCCCCTCTCTCTCCCTCCCCTCTATTTCCATCTCTCGTACCTTCTCTCTCCACCCTCATCCTCTCTCTCTCCTCATCTTGTTCCACCTCTCTTGCCCTCTCTCTCGCCTCTTTCTCCCCACTTTCTGCCCCCCTCCGCCCATCGTCCCCTCTCTCTCCCCCTCTCATCCCCTCACTACCCCCTCTCAACTCCTCTCTCCCCTCTCTCTTCCTCTCTCTCCATCTCTCTTTCCTCCCTATCATCTCTGCCGTCCCCTCTCTCTCCCCTTTATTCCTCTCTCGTCCCCTCTCTCTACCGCCATCATCCTCTCTGCCCCCTCTCTCCCCCTCTCTCTCTCCTCTCTCTACCCCCATCGTCCACTCTCTCTCCCCCTGTCGTCACCTCTCTTCCCCTGTCATGCCCTCTCTTACACCACATCGCCAGTCTCTCTTCCACAACGTCCCCTCTCTCATCCCCTATCGTCCATTCTCTCTAACCCCCATTCCCCCTCTCTTCCCCCTTGTCCCGTCTCTCTCCCTCTCTCCTCCCCTCCCTCTCCCTCCCCTCTCTCCCCCTCTCTCCTCCCCTCTCTCTCCCTCTCTCTCTCCCTCCCCCCTCTCCCTCTCTCGTCCCATCTCTCTCCACGCTCGTCCTCTCTCTCTCTCCCTCTTGTCCCACCTCTCTTACCCTTTCTCCCCCCTCTCGCCCCTTCTCACTCCCCCCTCTCCCCCCATCGACCCTTCTCTCTCCACACTCGTCCTCTTTCTCTCCCCTCTGGTCCCACATCTATTACCCTCTCTCTCACCCCTCTCTCCCCCTCTCACTCCCCTCTCTCCCCCATCATCCCCTCTCTCTCTTTCTCTCGTCCCCTCTCTTTCCCCCTCTCGTCTGCTACCTCCCCCTCTCATCACCTGCTCCCCCCTCTCTTCCCCCCCTCTCTCTCGTACCCTCTCTATCCTTCTCATGTCACCTCTCTCCCCTCTCTCGTCCTCTCTCTCCCCCTCTCATCCCCTCTCTCTCCCCTCTCTCGTCCTCTCTCTCCCCCTCTTATCCCTTCTCTTTACCCTCTCTCGTCCTCTCTCTTCCCCTCTCATCCCCTCTCTCTCCTCTCTCTCGTTCCCGCTCTCTCCTTCTCTCTCCCCGTCACCCCCATCGTCCCCGCGCTCTTCCCCTCTCGTCCCCTCTCTCTCCCCCATCATCCCTTGTCTCTATCCCATCCTCCCCACTCTCTCCCACTCTCGTCCCCTCTCTCTCCCCCTATCGTCCCTTCTCTCTCACACCCGTTCACTCTCTCCCCTCTCGTCACCTCTCTCTCACCTCTCTCTCACCTCTCTCCTACCTTCTCTCTCCCTCACCTTTCTCTCCCTCTCTGGACCCTCTCTCTCCACCCTCGTCCACGCTCTCTCCCCCTCTTGTCCCACCTTTCGTACCCTCTCTGTCCCCCCACTCTCCCCCTCTCATTCCCCCACTATCCCCTTATCGTCCCCTCTCTCCCCTCCTCTCTTCCCCTCGCTCCCCCATCACCTCTCTCTCCCACAACTTCCCCCCTCTCTATCTCTCGTCTCCTCTCTCTCCCCCTCATGTCACCTCTCTCTCCCCTCTCTCGTCCCCTCTCTCCCCCTCTCATCCTCTCTCTTTCCCCTCTCTCGTCCCTTCTTCCTACCCCTCTCTCTACCTCTTTCGTCCACTCTCTCTCCCTCTCTCTCCCCATCGCCCCCATCCTCCCCTCTCTTTCCCCCTCTCGTCCCCTCTCTCTTCCACATCATCCCCTCTCTCTCCCCTTCTCGTCCCCTCTCTCTCCACCTCTCGTCCCCTCCCTCTCCCCCTATCGTCCCTTCTCTCTCACACCAGTCCACTCTCTCCCTCTCTCGCCCCGTCTCCCTCCCTCTCTCCTCCCCTCTCTCTCCCTCCCCTCTCTCCCTCTCTCATTCCTCTCTCTCCACCCTCCTCCTCTCGCTCCCCCTCTTGTCCCACTTCTGTTACCCTCTCCCTCCCCCTTCACTCCGCCTCTCACTCATCCACTCTCCCCCCTTCATCCCCTCTCTCTCCTTCTCTCGTCCCCTCTCTCTCCCCCTCTCATCCCCACGCTCCCCTGTATCATCACCTCTCTCACCCTCTCTCTTTCCCATCTCTCTCTCGTCCAATCTCTCTCCCCCTCACATCACCTCTCTCTCCCCTCTCTCGTCCCCTCTCCCTCCCCCTATCTCTCTCCCTCTCTCGTCCACTCAGTCTCCCTCTCTCTCCCCGTCACCCCCATCGTCCCCGCTCTCTCCACCTCTCGTCCATTCTCTCCCACCATCATCCCCTCTCTCTCTCCCCAATCCTCCCATCTCTCTCCACACTCGTCCCCTCTCTCTTCCCCTCTTGTCCCACCTCTCTTCCCCTCTCCCTCCCCCCTCTCTCCCCCGCTCACTCCCCCCCTCTCCCCCATCGTCCGGTCTCTCTCCACACTCATCCCCAATCTCTCCCCCACTTGTCCCACCTCTCTTAACTTTTCACTCCCCCCCTCTCCCCCTCTCACTCCCCCCCTCTCCCCCATCGTCCCCTCTCTCTCCACTCTCGTCCTCTCTCTTTCCCCCTCTAGTCCCACCTCTCTTACCCACTCTCACCCCCCCTCTCACTCCCCTCTCTCCCCCATCATCGCCTCTCTCTCCCTCTCTTGTCCCCTCTCTCCCCCCTCGTCCCCTCATTCTGCCCCTCTCGTCACCTCTATCGCCCCTCTGTCTCACCTCTCTCTTGCTCTCTCTCTTCCCATCACGTCTCCTCTCTCTCCCCTCTCTCTCCACTCTCTCGTCCCCTCTCCCTCCCCCTCTCTCTGCCTCTCCCGTCCCCTCTGTCTCCCTCAGTCTCCCCGTCACCCCCATCGTCCCCGCTCTCTCCACCTCTCATCCACTCTCTCTGCCCCATCATCCCCTCTCTCTCTCCCCCTTCCTCCCATCTCTCTCCCTCTCACAACCCCTCTGTCTCACCCTCTCGTCCCCTCTCTCTCCCTCTCACCTCCCCTCTCTCTCCCTCCCCTCTATTTCCATCTCTCGTACCTTCTCTCTCCACCCTCATCCTCTCTCTCTCCTCATCTTGTTCCACCTCTCTTGCCCTCTCTCTCGCCTCTTTCTCCCCACTTTCTGCCCCCCTCCGCCCATCGTCCCCTCTCTCTCCCCCTCTCATCCCCTCACTACCCCCTCTCAACTCCTCTCTCCCCTCTCTCTTCCTCTCTCTCCATCTCTCTTTACTCCCTATCATCTCTGCCGTCCCCTCTCTCTCCCCTTTATTCCTCTCTCGTCCCCTCTCTCTACCGCCATCATCCTCTCTGCCCCCTCTCTCCCCCTCTCTCTCTCCTCTCTCTACCCCCATCGTCCACTCTCTCTCCCCCTGTCGTCACCTCTCTTCCCCTGTCATGCCCTCTCTTACACCACATCGCCAGTCTCTCTTCCACAACGTCCCCTCTCTCATCCCCTATCGTCCATTCTCTCTAACCCCCATTCCCCCTCTCTTCCCCCTTGTCCCGTCTCTCTCCCTCTCTCCTCCCCTCCCTCTCCCTCCCCTCTCTCCCCCTCTCTCCTCCCCTCTCTCTCCCTCTCTCTCTCCCTCCCCCCTCTCCCTCTCTCGTCCCATCTCTCTCCACGCTCGTCCTCTCTCTCTCTCCCTCTTGTCCCACCTCTCTTACCCTTTCTCCCCCCCTCTCGCCCCTTCTCACTCCCCCCTCTCCCCCCATCGACCCTTCTCTCTCCACACTCGTCCTCTTTCTCTCCCCTCTGGTCCCACATCTATTACCCTCTCTCTCACCCCTCTCTCCCCCTCTCACTCCCCTCTCTCCCCCATCATCCCCTCTCTCTCTTTCTCTCGTCCCCTCTCTTTCCCCCTCTCGTCTGCTACCTCCCCCTCTCATCACCTGCTCCCCCCTCTCTTCCCCCCCTCTCTCTCGTACCCTCTCTATCCTTCTCATGTCACCTCTCTCCCCTCTCTCGTCCTCTCTCTCCCCCTCTCATCCCCTCTCTCTCCCCTCTCTCGTCCTCTCTCTCCCCCTCTTATCCCTTCTCTTTACCCTCTCTCGTCCTCTCTCTTCCCCTCTCATCCCCTCTCTCTCCTCTCTCTCGTTCCCGCTCTCTCCTTCTCTCTCCCCGTCACCCCCATCGTCCCCGCGCTCTTCCCCTCTCGTCCCCTCTCTCTCCCCCATCATCCCTTGTCTCTATCCCATCCTCCCCACTCTCTCCCACTCTCGTCCCCTCTCTCTCCCCCTATCGTCCCTTCTCTCTCACACCCGTTCACTCTCTCCCCTCTCGTCACCTCTCTCTCACCTCTCTCTCACCTCTCTCCTACCTTCTCTCTCCCTCACCTTTCTCTCCCTCTCTGGACCCTCTCTCTCCACCCTCGTCCACGCTCTCTCCCCCTCTTGTCCCACCTTTCGTACCCTCTCTGTCCCCCCACTCTCCCCCTCTCATTCCCCCACTATCCCCTTATCGTCCCCTCTCTCCCCTCCTCTCTTCCCCTCGCTCCCCCATCACCTCTCTCTCCCACAACTTCCCCCCTCTCTATCTCTCGTCTCCTCTCTCTCCCCCTCATGTCACCTCTCTCTCCCCTCTCTCGTCCCCTCTCTCCCCCTCTCATCCTCTCTCTTTCCCCTCTCTCGTCCCTTCTTCCTACCCCTCTCTCTACCTCTTTCGTCCACTCTCTCTCCCTCTCTCTCCCCATCGCCCCCATCCTCCCCTCTCTTTCCCCCTCTCGTCCCCTCTCTCTTCCACATCATCCCCTCTCTCTCCCCTTCTCGTCCCCTCTCTCTCCACCTCTCGTCCCCTCCCTCTCCCCCTATCGTCCCTTCTCTCTCACACCAGTCCACTCTCTCCCTCTCTCGCCCCGTCTCCCTCCCTCTCTCCTCCCCTCTCTCTCCCTCCCCTCTCTCCCTCTCTCATTCCTCTCTCTCCACCCTCCTCCTCTCGCTCCCCCTCTTGTCCCACTTCTGTTACCCTCTCCCTCCCCCTTCACTCCGCCTCTCACTCATCCACTCTCCCCCCTTCATCCCCTCTCTCTCCTTCTCTCGTCCCCTCTCTCTCCCCCTCTCATCCCCACGCTCCCCTGTATCATCACCTCTCTCACCCTCTCTCTTTCCCATCTCTCTCTCGTCCAATCTCTCTCCCCCTCACATCACCTCTCTCTCCCCTCTCTCGTCCCCTCTCCCTCCCCCTATCTCTCTCCCTCTCTCGTCCACTCAGTCTCCCTCTCTCTCCCCGTCACCCCCATCGTCCCCGCTCTCTCCACCTCTCGTCCATTCTCTCCCACCATCATCCCCTCTCTCTCTCCCCAATCCTCCCATCTCTCTCCACACTCGTCCCCTCTCTCTTCCCCTCTTGTCCCACCTCTCTTCCCCTCTCCCTCCCCCCTCTCTCCCCCGCTCACTCCCCCCCTCTCCCCCATCGTCCGGTCTCTCTCCACACTCATCCCCAATCTCTCCCCCACTTGTCCCACCTCTCTTAACTTTTCACTCCCCCCCTCTCCCCCTCTCACTCCCCCCTCTCCCCCATCGTCCCCTCTCTCTCCACTCTCGTCCTCTCTCTTTCCCCCTCTAGTCCCACCTCTCTTACCCACTCTCACCCCCCCTCTCACTCCCCTCTCTCCCCCATCATCGCCTCTCTCTCCCTCTCTTGTCCCCTCTCTCCCCCCTCGTCCCCTCATTCTGCCCCTCTCGTCACCTCTATCGCCCCTCTGTCTCACCTCTCTCTTGCTCTCTCTCTTCCCATCACGTCTCCTCTCTCTCCCCTCTCTCTCCACTCTCTCGTCCCCGCTCTTCACCCCCTCTCTCACTCTCTCGTCCCCTCTCTCCCCCCTCTCGTCCCCTCTCTCTCCCCCATCATCCACTCTCTGCCCCCTCTCTCCCCTCTCTCTCCCCTCTCTCTACCCCCATCGTCCCCTTTCTCTTCCCCATCGTCCCCTCTCTCTCCCCCCCCTGTCATCCCTTCTCTCTCACCCCCCCGTCCCCACTCTCTCCCCTCTCGTTCCCACTCTCCTTCTCTCCTCCCCTCTCTCTCCCTCTCTCGTCCCCTCTCTCTCCACACTCGTCCTCTCTCTCCCCCCTTGTCCAATCTCTCTTACCCTCTCTCTCCCACTCTCTCCCCCGCTCATCCCCCCTCTCCCACATCGTCCCCTCTCTCTCCCCTTGTGCCCTCTCTCTCCCTCTCTCGTCTCCTCTCTCCCCCCTCGTCCCCTCATTCTGCCCCTCTCCTCACCTTTCTCGCCCCTCTGTCTCACGTCTATCGTCCTCTCTCTCTCCCCATCTCGGCCCCTCTTTCCCCCCTATCTCTCCACTCACTTGTTCCCGCTCTTTCCCCCTCTGTCTCCCTCTCTCGTCGCCTCTCTCCCCGTCTCTCGTGCCCTCTCTCTTCCCATCGTGCCCTCTCTTACCCCCAGTCGTCCCCTCTCTCTCCCTCTCTCTCCCCCCATTGTCTCCTCTTTCTCACTCTCTCTCCCCTCTCTCCCTCTGTCTCCCCTCACTCTCCACACTCTCTCCCCTCTCTCCACACATCGTGCCTTTCTCTCCCCCCCTCTCCCCCCTCTCCTTCTCTCGTCCCCTCTCTCTCCCCCTCTCGTCCACTAGCTCCCCATCTCATCACCTGCTCGCCCCTCTCTTCCATCTCTCTCTCTCATCACCTCTCACCCTCTCTCAATCCTCTCTCTCCACCCTCGTCCTCTCTCTCTCTCTCTCCCCCTCTTGTCGCACTTCTGTTACACTCTCCCTCCCCCTCTCTGCCTCTCACTCCTACAATCTTCCTGCATCGCCCCCCTCTCTCTCCTTCTCTCATCCCCCTCTCCCCCCTCATCCCCTCGCTAAGCACTCTCATCACCTCTGTCCCCCTCTCTCTTCCCCTCTCTCTCTCGACCACTCTCTCTCCACTCATGTCAACTCTCTCTCCTCTCTCTCTCGTCCCGTCTCACTCCGTCATCCAATCTCTCTCTCCTCTCCCTCCCCCTCTCGCTCCCTCTCCCGTCCCTTCTGTCTCCCACTCTCTCCCCGTCACCCCCATCGTCCCTGCTCTCTCCACCTCTCGTCCACTAGCTCCCCCTCTCATCACCTGTTCCCCCCTCTCTTCCCTCTCTCTCTCATCACCTCTCTCCCTCTCTCAATCCTCTCTCTCCACCCTCATCCTCTCTCTCTCTCTCTCTCTCTCTCTCTCCCCCCTCTTGTCGCACTTCTGTTACACTCTCCCTCCCCCCTCTCTGCCTCTCACTCCTCCAATCTACCCCCATCGTCCCCTCTCTGTCCTTCTCTCATCCCCCTCTCCCCCCTCATCCCCTCGCTTCGCACTCTCATCACCTCTCTCCCCCTATCTCTTCCCCTCTCTCTCTCGACCACTCTCTCTCCGATCACATAAACTTTCTCTCCCCTCTCTCGTCCCTTCTCACCCCCCTCATCCAATCTCTCTCCCCTCTCTCATCCCCTGTCCCTCCCCCCTCTCTCTCCCTCTCCCGTCCCCTCTGTCTCCCTCAGCCTCCCCGTCACCCCCCTTCGTCCCCGCTCTCTCCACCTCTCGTCCACTCTCTCTGCCCCATCATCCACTCTCTCTCCCCCATCCTCCCATCTCTCTCCCTCTCACAACCCCTCTCTCTCACCCTCTCGTCCCATCTCTCTCCCTCTCACCTCCCCTCTCTCTCCCTCCCCTCTCTTTCCCTCTCTCGTACCTTCTCTCTCCACCCTCATCCTCTCTCTCTCCTCCTCTTGTCCCACCTCTCTTGCCCTCTCTCTCGCCCCTTTCTCCCCACTTTCTGACCCCCTCCGCCCATCGTCCCCTCTCTCTCCCCCTCTCTTCCCCTCACTACCCCCTCTCAACTCCTCTCTCCCCTCTCTCTTCCTCTCTCTCCATCTCTCTTTCCTCCCTATAAACTCTGCCGTCCCCTCTCTCTCCCCTTTATCCCTCTCTCGTCCCCTCTCTCTACCGCCATCATCCCTCTCTGCCCCCTCTCTCCCCCTCTCTCTCTCCTCTCTCTACCCCCATCGTCCACTCTCTCTCCCTCTGTCGTCACCTCTCTTCCCCTGTCATGCCCTCTCTTAGACCACATCGCCAGTCTCTCTTCCACAACGTCCCCTCTCTCATCCCCTATCGTCCATTCTCTCTAACCCCCATTCCCCCTCTCATCCCCCTTGTCCCGTCTCTCTCCCTCTCTCCTCCCCTCCCTCTCCCTCACCTCTCTCCCCCTCTCTCCTCCCCTCTCTCTCCCTCTCTCTCTCCCTCCCCCCTCTCCCTCTCTCGTCCCATCTCTCTCCACACTCGTCCTCTCTCTCTCCCACTCTTGTCCCACCTCTCTTACCCTTTCTCCCCCCTCTCGCCCCTTCTCACTCCCCCCTCTCCCCCCATCGACCCTTCTCTCTCCACACTCGTCCTCTTTCTCTCCCCTCTGGTCCCACATCTATTACCCTCTCTCTCACCCCTCTCTCCCCCTCTCACTCCCCTCTCTCCCCCATCATCCACTCTCTCTCTTTCTCTCGTCCCCTCTCTTTCCCCCTCTCGTCTGCTACCTCGCCCTCTCATCACCTGCTCCCCCCTCTCTTCCCCCCCTCTCTCTCTCGTCCCCTCTCTATCCTTCTCATGTCACCTCTCTCCCCTCTCTCGTCCTCTCTCTCCCCCTCTCATCCCCTCTCTTTTCCCTCTCTCGTCCTCTCTCTTCCCCTCTCATCCCCTCTCTCTCCTCTCTCTCGTCCCCGCTCTCTCCTTCTCTCTCCCTGTCACCCCCATCGTCCCCGCGCTCTTCCCCTCTCGTCCCCTCTCTCTCCCCCATCATCCCTTGTCTCTATCCCATCCTCCCCACTCTCTCCCACTCTCGTCCCCTCCCTCTCCCCCTATCGTCCCTTCTCTCTCACACCCGTCCACTCTCTCCCTCTATCGCCTCGTCTCCCTCCCTCTCTCCTCCCCTCTCTCTCCCTCCCCTCTCTCCCTCTCTCATTCCTCTCTCTCCACCCTCCTCCTCTCGCTCCCCTTCTTGTCCCACTTCTCTTACCCTCTCCCTCCCCCCTCTCTCCGCCTCTCACTCATCCACTCTCCCCCCATCACCCCCTCTCTCTCCTTCTCTCGTCCCCTCTCTCTCCCCCTCTCATCCCCACGCTCCCCTGTATCATCACCTCTCTCCCCCTCTCTCTTTCCCATCTCTCTCTCGTCCACTCTCTCTCCCCCTCACATCACCTCTCTCTCCCCTCTCTCGTCCCCTCTCCCTCCCCCTATCTCTCTCCCTCTCTCGTCCACTCAGTCTCCCTCTCTCTCCCCGTCACCCCCATCGTCCCCGCTCTCTCCACCATTCGTCCCTTCTCTCCCCCCATCATCCCCTCTCTCTCTCCCCCATCCTCCCATCTCTCTCCACACTCGTCCACTCTCTCTTCCCCTCTTGTCCCACCTCTCTTACCCTCTCCCTCCCCCCTCTCCTCCCCGCTCACTCCCCCCTCTCCCCCATCGTCCGCTCTCTCTCCACACTCATCCCCAATCTCTCCCCCTCTTGTCCCACCTCTCTTAACTTTTCACTCCCCCCTCTCTCCCCCTCTCACTCCCCCCTCTCCCCCATCGTCCCCTCTCTCTCCACACTCGTCCCCTCTCTCTCCCCCTCTTGTCCCACCTCTCTTACCCTCTCTCTCCCCCCTCCCCCTCTCATTCCCCTCTCTCCCCCATCATCGCCTCTCTCTCCCTCTCTTGTCCCCTCTCTCCCCCCTCGTCCCCTCATTCTGCCCCTCTCGTCACCTCTCTCGCCCCTCTGTCTCACCTCTCTCTTCCTCTCTCTCTTTCCATCTCGTCTCCTCTCTCTCCCCTCTCTCTCCACTCTCTCGTCCCCGCTCTTCACCCCCTCTCTCCCTCTCTCTCGTCCCCTCTCTCCCCCCTCTCGTCCCCTCTCTCTCCCCCCATCATCCCCTCTCTGCCCCCTCTCTCCCCTCTCTCTCCCCTATCTCTACCCCCATCGTCCCCTCTCTCTTCCCCATCGTCCCCTCTCTCTCCCCCTGTCATCCCTTCTCTCTCACCCCCGTCCCCACTCTCTCCCCTCTCGTTCCCTCTCTCTCCACACTCGTCCTCTCTCTCCCCCCTTGTCCAATCTCTCTTACCCTCTCTCTCCCCCTCTCTCCCCCGCTCATCACCCCTCTCCCACATCGTCCCCTCTCTCCCCCCTCGTCCCCTCATTCTGCCCCTCTCGTCACCTTTCTCGCCCCTCTGTCTCACGTCTATCGTCCTCTCTCTCTCCCCATCTCGTCTCCTCTTTCCCCCCTCTCTCTCCACTCTCTTGTTCCCGCTCTTTCCCCCTCTCTCTCCCTCTCTCGTCGCCTCTCTCCCCGTCTCTCGTGCCCTCTCTCTTCCCATCGTGCCCTCTCTTACCCCCAGTCGTCCCATCTCTCTCCCTCTCTCTCCCCCCATTGGCACCTCTCTCTCACTCTCTCTCCCCTCTCTCGCTCTCTCTCCCCTCACTCTCCACACTCTCTCCCCTCTCTCCCCACATCGTGCCTTTCTCTCCCCCCCTCTCCCCCTCCCCTTCTCTCGTCCCCTCCCTCTCCCCCTCTCGTCCACTAGCTCCCCCTCTCATCACCTGCTCCCCCCTCTCTTCCATCTCTCTCTCTCATCACCTCTCTCCCTCTCTCAATCCTCTCTCTCCACCCTCGTCCTCTCTCTCTCTCTCCCCCTCTTGTCGCACTTCTGTTACACTCTCCCTCCCCCTCTCTGCCTCTCACTCCTCCAATCTTCCCCCATCGCCCCCTCTCTCTCCTTCTCTCATCCACCTCTCCCCCCTCATCCCCTCGCTTCGCACTCTCATCACCTCTGTCCCCCTCTCTCTTCCCCTCTCTGTCTCGACCAATCTCTCTCCACTCATGTCAACTCTCTCTCCTCTCTCTCTCGTCCCTTCTCACTCCCTCATCCAATCTCTCTCCCCTCTCCCTCCCCCTCTCGCTCCCTCTCCCGTCCCTTCTTTCTCCCTCTCTCTCCCCGTCATCCCCATCGTCCCCCGCTCTCTCCACCTCTCGTCCACTAGCTCCCCCTCTCATCACCTGTTCCCCCCTCTCTTCCCTCTCTCTCTCATCACCTCTATCCCTCTCTCAATCCTCTCTCTCCACCCTCATCCTCTCTCTTCTCTCTCTCTCTCTCTCCCCCCTCTTGTCGCACTTCTGTTACACTCTCCCTCCCCCCTCTCTGCCTCTCACTCCTCCAATCTTCCCCCATCGTCCCCTCTCTGTCCTTCTCTCATCCCCCTCTACCCCCTCATTCCCTCGCTTCGCACTCTCATCACCACTCTCCCCCTATCTCTTCCCCTCTCTCTCTCGACCACTCTCTCTCCGATCACGTAAACTTTCTCTCCCCTCTCTCGTCCCTTCTCACCCCCCTCATCCAATCTCTCTCCCCTCTCTCATCCCCTGTCCCTCCCCCTCTCTCTCTCCCTCTCCCGTCCCCTCTGTCTCCCTCAGTCTCCCCGTCACCCCCCTTCGTCCCCGCTCTCTCCACCTCTCGTCCACTCTCTCTGCCCCATCATCCACTCTCTCTCCCCATCCTCCCATCTCTCTCCCTCTCACAACCCCTCTCTCTCACCCCTCTCGTCCCCTCTCTCTACCTCTCACCTCCCCTCTCTCTCCCTCCCCTCTCTTTCCCTCTCTCGTACCTTCTCTCTCCACCCTCATCCTCTCTCTCTCCTCCTCTTGTCCCACCTCTCTTGCCCTCTCTCTCGCCCCTTTCTCCCCACTTTCTGACCCCCTCCGCCCATCGTCCCCTCTCTCTCCCCATCTCTTCCCCTCACTACCCCCTCTCAACTCCTCTCTCTCCCCTCTCTCTTCCTCTCTCTCCATCTCTCTTTTCTCCCTATAACTAACCTCTGCCGTCCCCTCTCTCTCCCCTTTATCCCTCTCTCGTCCCCTCTCTCTACCGCCATCATCCCTCTCTGCCCCCTCTCTCCCCCTCTCTCTCTCCTCTCTCTACCCCCATCGTCCACTCTCTCTCCCTCTCTCTCGTCACCTCTCTTCCCCTGTCATGCCCTCTCTTACACCACATCGCCAGTCTCTCTTCCACAACGTCCCCTCTCTCATCCCCTATCGTCCATTCTCTCTCACCCCCATTCCCCCTCTCTTCCCCCTTGTCCCGTCTCTCTCCCTCTCTCCTCCTCTCCCTCTCCCTCCCCTCTCTCCCCCTCTCTCCTCCCCTCTCTCTCCCTCTCTCTCTCCCTCCCCCCTCTCCCTCTCTCGTCCCATCTCTCTCCACACTCGTCCTCTCTCTCTCCCCCTCTGGTCCCACCTCTCTTACTCTCTCTCCCCCCACTCGCCCCTTCTCACTCCCCCCCTCTCCCCCCATCAACCCTTCTCTCTCCACACTCGTCCTCTTTCTCTCCCCTCTGGTCCCACATCTATTACCCCTCTCTCTCACCCCTCTCTCCCCCTCTCACTCCCCTCTCTTCCCCATCATCCCGTCTCTCTCTTCCTCTCGTCCCCTCTCTTTCCCCCTCTCGTCCGCTAGCTCCCCCTCTCATCACCTGCTCCCCCCCTCTCTTCCCCCCCCGTCCCCTCTCTCTCCTACTCATGTCACCTCTCTCCCCTCTCTCGTCCTCTCTCTCCCCCTCTCATCCCCTCTCTCTCCTCTCTCTCGTCCCCGCTCTCTCCTTCTCTCTCCCCGTCACCCCCATCGTCCCGCGCTCTTCCCCTCTCGTCCCCTCTCTCTCCCCCATCATCCCTTGTCTCTATCCCATCCTCCCCACTCTCTCCCACTCTCGTCCCCCTCTCTCTCCCCCTATCGTCCCTTCTCTCTCACACCCGTTCACTCTCTCCCCTCTCGTCACCTCTCTCTCACCTCTCTCTCACCTCTCTCCTACCTTCTCTCTCCCTCACCTTTCTCTCCCTCTCTGGACCCTCTCTCTCCACCCTCGTCCACGCACTCTCCCACTCTTGTCCCACCTTTCGTACCCTCTCTGTCCCCCCACTCTCCCCCTCTCATTCCCCCACTATCCCCTTATCGTCCCCTCTCTCCCCTCCACTCTTCCCCTCGCTCCCCCATCACCTCTCTCTCCCACAACTTCCCCCCTCTCTATCTCTCGTCTCCTCTCTCTCCCCCTCATGTCACCTCTCTCTCCCCTCTCTCGTCCCCTCTCTTCCCCTCTCATCCTCTCTCTCTCCCCTCTCTCGTCCCTTCTTCCTACCCCTCTCTCTCCCTCTTTCGTCCACTCTCTCTCCCTCTCTCTCCCCATCGCCCCCATCCTCCCCTCTCTTACCCCCTCTCGTCCCCTCTCTCTTCCACATCATCCCCTCTCTCTCCCCTTCTCCTCCCCTCTCTCTCCACCTCTCGTCCCCTCCTTCTCCCCCTATCGTCCCTTCTCTCTCACACCCGTCCACTCTCTCCCTCTCTCGCCCCGTCTCCCTCCCTCTCTCCTCCCCTCTCTCTCCCTCCCCTCTCTCCCTCTCTCATTCCTCTCTCTCCACCCTCCTCCTCTCGCTCCCCTTCTTGTCCCACTTCTCTTACCCTCTCCCTCCCCCCTCTCTCCGCCTCTCACTTATCCACTCTCCCCCCATCATCCCCTCTCTCTCCTTCTCTCGTCCCCTCTCTCTCCCCCTCTCATCCCCATGCTCCCCTGTATCATCACCTCTCTCCACCTCTCTCTTTCCCTTCTCTCTCTCGTCCACTCTCTCTCCCCCTCACATCACCTCTCTCTCCCCTCTCTCGTCCCCTCTCCCTCCCCCTATCTCTCTCCCTCTCTCGTCCACTCAGTCTCCCTCTCTCTCCCCGTCACCCCCATCGTCCCCGCTCTCTCCACCTCTCGTCCCTTCTCTCCCCCCATCATCCCCTCTCTCTCTCCCCCATCCTCCCATCTCTCTCCACACTCGTCCCCTCTCTCTTCCCCTCTTGTCCCACCTCTCTTACCCTCTCCCTCCCCCCACTCTCCCCCGCTCACTCCCCCCTCTCCCCCATCGTCCGCTCTCTCTCCACACTCATCCCCAATCTCTCCCCCTCTTCTCCCACCTCTCTTAACTTTTCACTCCCCCCTCTCTCCCCCTCTCACTCCCCCCTCTCCCCCATCGTCCCCTCTCTCTCCACTCTCGTCCTCTCTCTCTCCCCCTCTTGTCCCACCTCTCTTACCTTTTCTCTCCCCTCTCTCTCCCCCTCTCACTCCCCTCTCTCCCCCCATCATTCCCTCTCTCTCCCTCTCTCGTCTCCTCTCTCCCCCCTCGTCCCCTCATTCTGCCCCTCTCGTCACCTCTCTCGCCCCTCTGTCTCACCTCTCTCTTCCTCTCTCTCTTCCCATCTCGTCTCCTCTCTCTCCACTCTCTCGACCACGCTCTTCACCCCCTCTCTCGCTCTCTCGTCCCCTCTCTCCCCCCCTCTCGTCCCCTCTCTCTCCACCCATCATCCCCTCTCTGCCCCCTCTCTCCCCTCTCTCTCCCCTCTCTCTACCCCCATCGTCCCCCTCTCTCTTCCCCATCGTCCCCTCTCTCTCCCCTATCATCCCTTCTCTCTCACCCCCGTCCCCACTCTCTCCCCTCTCGTCCCCTCTCTCCTTCTCTCCTCCCCTCTCTCTCCTCCCCTCTCTCACCCTCTCTCGTCCCCTCTCTCTCCACACTCGTCCTCTCTCTCCCCTCTTGTCACATCTCTCTTACACTCTCTCTCCCCCTCTTTGCCCCGCTCATCCCCCTCTCCCCATCGTCCCCTCTCTCTCCTCTTGTGCCCTCTCTCCCCTTCTCTCTTCCCCTCGCCACCTTTCATAATCTCTGTCCCCCTCTGTCTTCCCCTCTCTCTCTCTCTTGTTCCCTCTCTCTCCCTCTCTCGCCCCGTCTCCCTCCCTCTCTCCTCCCCTCTCTCTCCCTCCCCTCTCTCCCTCTCTCATTCCTCTCTCTCCAACCTCCTCCTCTCGCTCCCCCTCTTGTCCTACTTCTGTTACCCTCTCACTCCTCCACTCTCCCCCAATCATCCCCTCTCTCTCCGTCTCTTGTCCCCTCACTCTCCCTCCTCTCGTCCCCTCGCTCCCCCCTCTCATCACCTCTCTCCCCCTCTCTCTTCCCCTCTCTCTCTCTCATCCACTCTCACTCCCCCTCACGTCACCTCTCTCTCCTCTCTCTTCCCCTCGCATCCAATCCCTCTCCCCTCTCTCGTCGCCTCTCCCTCTCCCTCTCTCTCTCCCTCTCTCGTCCCCTCAGTCTCCCTGTCCCTCCCCGTCACCCCCATCATCCCCGCTCTCTCCACCTCTCGTCCACTCTCTCCCCATCACCCCCTCTCTCTCGCCCCCATCCTCCCATCTCTCTCCCTCGCTCGACCCCTCTTTCTCCCACTCTTGTCCCTTCTCTCCCCCCCATCGACCCTTCTCTCTCACCCCCATACCCCCTCCCCTCTCGTCCCCCCTCGCTCCCTCTCTCCTCCCCTCTCTCTCACTCCTCTCTGTTTCCCTCTCTCGTCCCTTCTCTCTCCACCCTCGTCCTCTCGCTCTCCCCCTCTTGTCCCACCTCTCTTGGCCTCTCCCTCGCCCCTCTCTCCGCCCTCACTGCCCCCCCTCTCCCCCCATCGTCCCCTCTCTCTCCCCTCTCTCCCCTCTTTCTTCCCCTCACTCCGTCTCTCTCTCGGCCCTATCACCTCTCTCATCCCCTCTCTCTCCCCCCTTTCTCCCTCTCTTGTCCTCTCTCTCTACCCCCATCATCCCCCTCTCTGCCCCTCTGTCCTCCTCTTTCTCCCCTCTCTCTCTCCCATTGTCCATTCTCTCTCCCCCTCTCATGCCCTATCTCTTCCCCCATCGTCCCCGCTCTCTCTCTCTCGTACCTTCTCTCTCACCCCTGTCACCTCTCTCTACGTCTCTCGTCCCCTCTCTCTCCCCCTCATCCTGTCTGTCTCCCCCTGTTGTCCCATCTCTCTGACACTCTCTCTCCTCCCTCTCCGCCTCTCCCCCTCTCACTCCACCTCTCTCCCCCCATCGTCTCCTCTCTCTCCCCCTCCCGTCCCCTCACTCCCCCCCTCTCATCACCTCTCTCCCCTCTCTCCCTCTCTCTCCCCTCCCTCTCACCTCTCTCGTCCCCTCTCTCTCCCTCTCTCTCTCTCTCGACCCCTCTCTCTCCCCCATCATCCCCTCTCTGCCCCCTCTCTCCCCTCTCTCTCCCCTCTCTCTACCCCCATCGTTCCCTCTCTCTTCCCTATCGTCCCCTCTCTCTCCCCCTGTCATCCCTTCTCTCTCACCCCCGTCCCCACTCTCTCCGCTCTCGTCCCCTCTCTCCCTCTCTCCTCCCCTCTCTCCTCCCCTCTCTCTCCCTCTCCCGTCCCTTCTCTCTCCACACTCATCCTCTCTCTCTCCCCTTCTTGTTCCACCTCTCTTACCCTCTCTCTCCCCCTCTCTCCCCCGCTCACCCCCCTCCCCCATCGTCCCCTCTCTCTCCTCTTGTCCCCTCTCTCCCTTCCTCTCTTTCACTCGCCCCTCTCATATTCTCTCTCCCCCTCTGTCTTCCCCTCTCTCTCCGTCTCTTGTTCCCTCTCTCTCCCTCTCTCGCCCCCTCTCTCTCCCTCACTCGTTCCCCCTCTCTCTCCCTCTCTCGTCCCCTCTCTTTCCCCTCTCATCCCCTCATTTCACCCCTCTCGTCACTTCTCTCTCCCCTCACTCTCACCTCTCTCGTCCCCTCTCTCTCCCCATCTCATCCCCTCTCTCTCCCCTCTCTCATCCCCGCTCTTTCCTCCTCTCTCTCCCCCTCTCGTCTGCTACCTCCCCCTTCTCGTCCCCACACTTTCCCCCCCTCTCTCTCTCTCTCGTCCCCTCTCTCACCCCCCATCGTCCCCCCTCTCTCCCCATCATCCCCTCTCTCTCCCTCTCTCGTCCTCTCTTTCTCTCCCATCGACCCGTCTCTCTTTCCCATCATCTCCTCTCTCTCCCTCTCTTCCCCTCTCTCTCCCCCATCATTTCCTCTCTCTCCCCCCCATCGTCTCCATCTCTCTCCCCGTCATCCCCCTCCCTTCCCCCCATCGTCCCATCTCTCTCCCCCTCTCATTGCCTCTCTCTGTCACACTGTCTGTCTCTCTCTCTCTCAGCTCTCCCTCCCTCTCTTGCCTCCTCTGTCTCTCTCGTGCCCCTCTCTTTCATCCCTCTGTCTCTCGTTCGCATCCCCTCTCTTTTGCTGTCCCTCTCTCTCCCACTTTCTCACTCTCTATCCCTCTCTCTGTCCCCCTCCCACACTCGCAATCTCTCTCTCCTACTCTTCCTATTTCTCTCTCACTCTTCCTCTCTCTCTCATGTGCTCTCCCCGTCTCTCACGCTCTCTCTCTCCCTCTCTTTTGCTCCCCTCTCTCGCTCATCTCACTCTCTCTCTCGCTCACTCACTCGTGCTCTGTCTGTCTGTCTGTCTTTCTCTCTCTTCCTCTCTCTCAGTCCTCCCTCCCTCTCTCACCTCTTCTTTCTCTCTCTTACTCTATCTGTCTCTATGTCTGTCTGTTGCTCTCTCTCTCTCTCTCTCCTTATCTCTCTCAGTCCTCCCTCCCTCACCTCCTCTCTCTCTCGCAACCCTCTCTCTCATCACTGTCTCTAGCTTGCCCCCATCCCTCGCTCTGCGCTCCTCTCTCTTGCTCTCCCCGTCTCTGTTTCTCGCTCTCCCTCTCTCACTTGCTCGTGCTCTCTCTCTCTGTGTCCCTCTCCCTTTCCCCCTCGCAGTCTCTCCCCTCTCTCTCCCTCTCTCTCTCCCGCTCGTTCTCTACCCCTCGCTCTCTCTCTCTGTCGCCCCTCTCTCGCCCCTCTCTTCCTCTCTTTCGCTCACTCTCTCCCTGTCTCCCTGTCTCCCTCCCTCGCTCTCTCCTCTCTCTTGCTCTCTCACTCTCTCTCTCATATCTGCCCACTCTTTCCCTCTCTCTTGCACCTTTCTCCCTCTCTCTTGTTCTCTCTCGTTCTCTTTCATTCTCTTTCTCTCTCGTTCTCTCTCTCTCTCTCGTTCTCTCTCGCGTTCTCCCTCTCTCGCTCTCTCCCTCTCTCTCTTTATCCCACTGTCTATCACCCCCCCCTCTCTCTCTCGCCCCTCTCTCTCTCGCACCTCTCTTTATTTGGCCCCTGTCTGTTCTCTCTCTCTCTCACCACTGTCTTCCTCATTCACTCTTGCCTCACCCCTCTTTCTCTGTCTCTGTCTGTCTCTCTCTCTCTGTCTCTTATGGCCTTCCCTCCGTCTCTTGCCTCCTCTCTCTCTCTGTCATCTCTCTACCTCTCACTTGCCCCATTTCTCCATCTCGCTCTCCCCTATCTCTCGCTCCCTCTCCCTCTCTCGCGGCCTCTCTTTCTCACTCCCCCTCTCTCTTTCTCTGTAGCTCTCTCTCTCTATCCCGCCCCCTTCTCTCTCTCTATCAATCCTCTCTCTCTCGACCATCTCTCTCCCTCTCTCTCTCGCACTCTCTCTCGTATCTGTCCCCTCTCTCCCTCCATCTTGACCTCTCTCTCTCTCTCGGCCCCTCTTTCTCTCGCTGTCTCTCTCGTGCACACTCTCTCCCCCTTGCTCACCTCCTTCCTTCATCTCTCTGCGACTCTTTCGCTCATTATGGCTTCTCTCTCTGTCATCCTCTCCCTGTCGCCATCTCTCACTCCCCTCTATCACTCTTGCCCTCTCTCTCTCTCTCGACACATCTCTCCCTCCTTTGCGCTCTCATCCCATCTCAGTCTCGCTCTCGCACTCTCTCTTCCTCTCTCAACCCCGTCGCCCTCTCTCATCTCTCTCTCTCTCTCTTTCTCGCTCTCCCTCTCTCTCTCTGTCTCTATTGACCCTCCCTCCCACTCCCGCCTCATCTCTCTCTACCCCCTCTCTCTCTGTCTCTCTCTATCTCTCTCTTTCACGCCCTACTCTCTCATCTCTGTCACTCACTAGCCCCCTCTCTCTCACTCTCCCCCCGTCTCTCCCTTATTCCCGCTCTCTCTTCCCCTCTCTCTCGCTCTCGCAACCTCTTCTCCTCTGCCACCCCTCTCCCTGTCGCTCTCTCTCGCCCGTCTCTCTCTCTCTCTCACCCCCTCGATCTTTCTCTTGCTCACTCTCTCTCTCTCTCTCTCTCACCCAGTTCCTCCCTCCCTCCCTCTCTCTCTCTATCTCGTCCTCTCTTGCCCCTCACGCTCGCTCTCACCCTCTCTCTCTCCTTCCCTTCTCTCTCTCGACCACCCCCCACACACTCCTCTCTCCTTCTTGCCCTTGCTCTCTCTCACCATTTCTCTCTCTCGCCCTCGCTCTGTCTCTCGTCCGTCTCTCTCTCTCTCTCGTCCCGTCTCTCTCTCTCTCCCTTTCTCTCTTGCCCCCTCCCCCACCCCTCTCTCAGTCTCACACTTTCTCTCGCCCACTCTCTCTCTCACAACCCTCACTCTCATTGTCTCCTCCCGTGTATCTCTCTTTCTTTTCCTCACCCGATCTCTCTCTTGCCCCTCTCTCTCCCTGCCCCTCACTCTCTCTCCACCTTCTCCCACTCTCGATCCCGCTTCCTCGGTGACTCTCTCTCTCTCTCTCCACCTCCTTCCGTTTCTCTTCGGCTGAATCTCTCTCCCTCCCTCCCTGTCTATCTGTCACACACTGTCTCCCTGGTCCTTCCCTTCCCCTCTGACCCAGAGACTGGGGTATTGGTGGTGAGGCTGCGTGTGCGATGGTGGGGATGGGATATGGGAGAAGGGGGGAAATGTGGTAGAGATGGAATTGCAGAAGGGAGACAGAGGCGGCACGAGAGAGAGAGTGAGGGGGAGGGGAGAGGGAAGAATGGAGGCACGTGGAGAAACCAGTTTTGGGGGTGTGTGTGAGAGAGGGGGATGAAGGAGAATGAAGAGGAGAGGTGGTGGAAGAGAGAGAGGGAGAGAATTGAGGAGGAAGAGTGGGGGATAGGAAATGGGGAGGCCAGGTTGGAGTGGGGGTGTCAGAGGGAGTTCAACCCAGCTCCTGAGCTCAGGGCGCGGTGCCCTCCCCTTCCCTGAGGACCAGGACTTGGGGCTGAATCTGTCTGTCTCCAGCTCAGCTTCTCCAACACAAAGACACACAACAACATCGGTCACTCTGCTGCTCGGCACGCTTTAATCAACATTTTTATTGTTTACAAATGGAAGTGATGGATACAGTCAGTGGGATGGTGCCTTTTCTCACTGGCCCCTGAGTTCTGAGAAACATTGAAATGTTTCCCTGTTACCCCCCTGTGGGATAAGGATGGACAAACCAGCGCTACCCTCAGTCTGTTACCATAGGGACAGGCTGCTCCATCACTGCAACACTGAACTGAAATGAGAAAATCCCGGATGGTGTGATTAATGAGGGAATTTGATGGATGGATGGATTTGGGTGAAGGGATATTTCAGCACATTCTTCAGCTGCTGCCTGAACTTAGTCTGGGTCACGGCATAAATCGCGGTGTTTGTGCAGCAACTGAGGAGCTGCAGCGTGAAGGCCAATTCCCGCACAAAGGGATGGAGAAACACAGACTTATATCCAAAATACCACATCCGGTACCATATAGAAAACAGCATGAACGTTGACCATAACAGGATGAAATTGGCCGAAATCACAAACAGTAAAATGATGGATTTTTTTCGGTTTCTCATTTCAGTGTCAGACTGAGCGTCCCCATTGGTGTGAGCGCGGAGTCTCCTGCGGGCTCTGGTGGTCACTAAAATGTGTCTGACGGTGAGAACATTGAGCAGCAGAATCAGGAGAAATGGGACACCCGGGGTTAGAATGTGGTGGAGGGACTCGATTGTGACCCAGACAATGGAGACTTGAACAGCGACTGTTACAACACAAAACCAGGGGCGGTTCCACAGCCGATACCGAGCCTCGAGCATAAAATACCAGAAAATGTTGTTTAAACAGCTCAGCACAGTCACTGCTCCCAGAACCACAGCCGCCGTTTTCTCACTGCAATATTTACTTTTCCGCTTCTGGCAACAAATGGCCACAAACCGATCAAAGGTGAAAGTGACGGTGAACCAGACAGAGCAGTCAGTGGCTGCATAAAGCAGGACGGCGTGGATATTACACACGGGGACGGAGTACAGGAAATAAAACTGTTCCCGATAAACAATCGGCATGTGTCTCAGGATCAGGTCGAGGATAATAACCAGTAGATCCGCCGCTGCCATGGCCCCCAGGTAACGTCTGACACATGGAGACAATCCACAATCTTTATGAAGCAGGACGTAGATGGTCACTACGTTAACTGTGAGGAAGGAAAACAAACCCATTATCCATCAGCCTGGAGGCAAAGGGACCCGTTTGATCGGGGACCCAGTGAGATTTTCAAATGTGTCCCTGTATTCAGGGATTTACTAAAATAATTGGAGCTGGAATAACAAATGGGAAGGTCGGAATAACTGACAAAAATGTGACATAAACCACAAGAACCCCTCCCTCCCCAAACACACAGAGACATATCCATAAGGACAGATGGTTTCTAGAACATTCCTACACACTCGATATCTCGAGAGCAGACACAGGTCACTCCTTCCCAGTTCCTAATACAGAGGGTGGGAACGTTGCTGTCCTGAAGGATTCTCTCCCAGTTTCCTGAAGGCAAACGGAGTTTGTGAATTCCTGTATT